>NC_051214.1:7484049-7741549 GCF_015220715.1 Pygocentrus nattereri
TTGAATGCACAATGTCAACCTGAATCTAAAAGCCACATTTCAGAAACATCTGGTGAAATTTGACTATAAATGACTGAAATAACTCAAAAGCTTGTTCTGGGTACTTCATCTCCACAGTGAGGGAGGGCCTTTCTCACTTGTAGCTTTACCAGCAGTCCACTTGGCTATTTTTATAAAGGGGCGAAACTTTCTTTCTGTGTGTGTGTGTGTGTGTGTGTGTGGGTGTGTGTGGGTGTGTGTGTTTTTGTAATGCTATACTTGTTAAAAAGTTATACTTTTTTTTATTTGAAAACTAAAAGAGCAGAAAAAAATCCTTTTGGATACTGAGGTTAAGGTTACATGGTTTAGGTGTTGTGTTATTTAGCTACAGTAACACAAAATCAGTAGAAACCTATAGATGTCCTCATATGTATAGGATGACAAACCTCCATGTCAGTTAATATGCCACCAAATGCCTTTGAGATGTTTTGGATAAACCACAACTAGTTGCCCACTAGGTACTAAATCGTCTTGGGGGGGTGTAGCATCAGTCCCCTTAGTTAGGCCACATAACTGAAGCGCGTTTCTTTGCACTACTATTTTTAAGTGTATTATATTGACTTCATTTTTATTTTAGTGTTTTGTTTTTAACATTAGGATTTGGGAAGGTACAAATACATACTTTACCCTGAAATGGAACACATGCATGATTTCTCCTGTTTCTCAGACTCTCACTGTGGAGCAGGATTGACAAGTGATAGATGTGCACACTGCAAGGAACTGTAGCTGCGTCTTTGTGGGTTTTAACAAACTGTTAAAAGATGCACCACAAAAAAGGAAGCAGCACGTTTTCTCATGAGCAAGAACAAACATACTGTAACAGGCACTGTGGACTATGTAAGGGATACCGTTGGAACCACTTCTGTACATATGAGGGCACATTTACATCGTTTGTACCTTCGGGTACAAAAAAATGTACCAGCACAGAACCTTTTACTTACAGTCTGCACACAACAAAGAAACCCTCTATATTCATTGCGGTATTTTTTGATATGATATGAGAATATATAAGCAGCCTACATTGAAAATCAAACCACAAACAAGTTAACAGCTACTTTTCTCACAGCCCAGGGGCCAAGAAGGCACTGTGCTGTCAGCTGGGTTTTTGGTAGTCATGGTTTTGTCACTTATTTTGAGCACAGAGCTTCTTTGGTAATAGGACGTGGGGTCAAGTAAAGAGGTCTGCAGTGCTTATGTGTCTGTACGATTACAGATAGTGTCACATGAAACTACTAAGACTTAAATATGTCAAGGCAAATATTGCATGAGGATTTCATGTGTAGTGTTTTCATGTAAAACCATGTCCTCGATTTAAAGTAGAATTGTGAAATGATGCAACACATATGAGGAAACATTTAGTTTTCTAATGGCGTAAGGACTCAAGAGGCAGCTGGGTTTATGGCTTGATAGTTGTGGAGGAGTCAGCAAAATTTCTTAAAACCTAGCGGTGTGATGACAGCTGGGTTTTTGCTGAGTAACTTTGGTGAAGTTGTTGTCACACTTCATGTCACTAAAGTTAAGCTTGGAATTCATGTGAAAATGTAACTGTATACAAATTGACTGGGACCATTATAACTGACTATATGACACCATTAAGGAAAGTGCCTTTGGTCAGTTTGCATTGTTTTTCTGTGCATCACATGACTGGAATTCACTTCTGATGGCAGCCCATGCCCAGCGTCAGCTAGAGAGGCATAAATCCTCCCCTGTTTGTGCTGTGGAACACTGGAACTGCACTCTCTGGAGTGATACAGCACCATCCAATACCTTTGGGATGAGTTAAAGTGGTGTCTGTGATCCAACATCAGTACCTGACTGCACTAATGCTCTTTTGAATGAATGCAATCAGATTCTTAGTGCAATGTTCCAACATCCAAGCCTTCCCAGAATAGCAGACTGTTACTTCAGTAGAGAAGGAACAAACTGTGTAATTATATCTTCAATTTCAGACAAACTTTTGGACATGTAAGGTCCAGATGCACATACAATGTGTGCCTTGTTACTGCATTATGTACCCACAACATGCTGGAATTTAATATTTGTTAAATACTAAATACAGTGACATGGAAGCTCTTCAGAACTAATTTCACTGCTTCTTTATTAAGCTGTCCTGTGGCTCACTTGAGTTGGTAGCGCATGGTCTGTGCATGGGGTAAACGTGTTCCCCTGTCATGTGAGACTGGTGTGCCTGCATAAAAAGGGAAAAACATCCTGTCTCAGAAAGGCTGCAGTTGCCCTTTGCGGTCAAAGAGTTTGAAGCTTGAGTGTTTAGCAAGTGAGAGGCCAGTAAAGGCCTCGGATGACCAGTGCTGCTCCTGTTTTAAACACTGATGACTCCAACCAGTTTAATCAAAACTTCATGATGGTTCATTGTGCTCCTGGGATGCTGGGAGGGTATCCAGGTGGTAAACAGCTGCTGCTGCTATAGGGGCAGTAAAACTACACAGGAGTGTGAACATAGCTAAGCTCTAGCCATTGTTTGTGTTTTTTTTTCTGTGTACTCATTTACTGTACACAGTCGAACCTTTAAACCACTGTCATGTACAAAATATATGTACAACTTACTTTGAAAATGAACAGCAGTGGCCTGAAAAAGTCGTTTAGAATTTTTCAGCCTCAGCAGAGTTACTTTCTATGAGCTTTGAAATGGTGGACCATAAATGAGAACATGTTCTCAGTTCATTTTCTCATGGCCCAGGGGCCACAAAGGCACCGTGACATCAGCTGTTTTTGTGGTTTTCTGAGTTATTTTGAACATAGGTCTCCTTCACTAATTGGACTTCAAGTTGGGTTCAAGTAAAGAGCTCAAGAGTGTTTATTTGTCTCTAGTAGGCTTTTTCACAGATTGCTGCCAGTGTCCCCTACAACTGCAACTCCAGATAGGCACATTTGGGCCTAATCTCTGCCACTTTTGGCACTTATTGCTCAGTTATGGCACTGACAATCGTTGTGTGGACCAAATGTGGGCAAAATATCATGAGCCAGGCTAGACTTGGGTTGCATCACGTGTCATGTGGGCCAGACAGGGGCCAAATGTTATGACCCGGCCTTGACTTGGGTTGCATCATGTATTGTTTGGGTCAGACGTGGGCCAGATATCATGAGCCAGGCTAGACTTTGCTTATGGCATGTGTTGTGTAGGCTGAACGTGGGGCAGATGTCAAGAGCTGGACTTGACTTGGGTTGCAGCATGTGTTGTGTGGGCAAGGTGGGGTCCTATTGATCACTTTTAGAGTACTTCATGATTTAGCGCTAACTCTGAACTTTTACAACCCTGTGTTGTAACTTCCTGAAAGCATAATTTTTGTTGCTTTATGTAAACTACTGCATTCTTTATATTAAATTGTCTTAACCAGACTAATTTTACTTTTAATGCTATTTTTGCTACATTTTCTGTGTGGGAGTAATATAAATGTGTGTGAACATCCCCAGAGACAGTTTACGCCCTTTTTTCAGAGAGAGCGGATTATTATTATGGGCCAAAAATGAAACATATCTGTACAAAATGCAATATAAACCAATGTGGTGTAGATCACTGCAGCTACGACAGCTGTATACTGCATCTTGTGTGTAGCAGATGCAGAGTTATCAAGTTTCCCACATGTATTTGTTTGGTGCTCCTCCCCTGATCATGGTCAGCTGGTGTTTGTTTAGAGAGAAGCATGAAAAGTGTCTAAGGACACACAGTGAGAAGCGCTCTAAAGAAGACTGAAATAAGTGAAACTTCAAAGAGAAGTTTATTTCATGTGTCACGTATGTGGAAATAACGCACTCTGGGTCACTCACGCTAGTGTTTGTGTCTGTGAGGCCTTTTCAGGTTTCCAGCCAGTGTAGCCCAGCGCCCCCCCACCCTCTGCGGCAGCCACACTTAATACTATTATAGCTACTTCACCTTAGAGATGTAGACCACACAGATGATGCGTGGCCATGAGATCACATCTCATTATCATAAAAGGGCCAGAGAGAACAACCAATCAGACGACAGAAGAGAGCTAACAGATAAAAAAAGAACAAGATGCAGAAAAGCACATGAGCTTAATGTGGTTTTAGTTCTCACACTTTTAACCATCAAAATGTAAGAACTGCTTAAACACAGCTTTGAGACACAAGATTATAAATTATGAGTACAAATTAGTAACATTGCTGAGAAATGGCAATACCTATACAAAAGTATTTACATCCATCCATCCATCCATCCATCCATCCATCCATCCATCCATCCATCCATCCATCCATCCATCATCTTCCGCTTCTCCGGGGTTTGGGTCGCGGTGGCAGCATCCTGAGCAATGAAGCCCAGACCTCCCTTTCCCCAGCCACTTCCACTAGCTCCCTGGGAGGGATTCCAAGGCGCTCCCAGGCCAGCTGGGCGATATAGTCACGCCAGCGTGTCCTGGGTCTTCCCCGGGGTCTCCTCCCCGGTGGACTTGCCTGTGACACCTCCCAAGGGAGGCGTCCAGGAGGCATCCTAACAACATGCCCGAACCACCTCAACTGGCTCCTCTCGACGTGAAGAAGCAGCGGCTCTACTCCGAGTCCCTCCCGGATGACCGAACTTCTCACCCTATCTCTAAGGGAGAGTCCAGCCACCCTGCGGAGGAAACTCATTTCGGCCGCTTGTATTCGTGATCTCGTTCTTTCGGTCATTACCCAAAGCTCATGACCATAGGTGAGGGTGGGAACGTAGATCGACCAGTAAATCGAGAGCCTTGCCTTATGGCTCAGCTCTTTCTTTACCACAACAGACCGGTAAAGAGCTCACATCACTGCTGACCCAGCACCAATCCGCCTGTCAATCTCCCGCTCCCTTGTACCATCACTCGTGAACAAGACCCCGAGATACTTAAACTCCTCCATTTGAGGCAAGAGCTCATCCCCGACCCAGAGAGGGCTCTCCACCCTTTCCCACGTGAGAACCATGGCCTCGGATTTGGAGGTACTGATCCTCATCCCGGCCGCTTCACACTCAGCTGCAAACCGATCCAGTGAAAGCTGAAGTTCACGGCCTGATGTCCCCAATAGGACCACATCATCTGCAAACAGCAGAGATGTGACCCTGAGGTCACCAAACTGGACACCCTCCATCCCCTGACTGCGCCTAGAAATTCTATCCATAAAAATTATGAATAGAATCGGTGTCAAAGGGCAGCCCTGACGGAGTCCAACTCTCACCGGGAAAAAGTCTGACTTACTGCCGGCCATGCGAACCAAACTCCTGCTTTGTTTGTACAGGGCCTGAATGGCTCGTAGCAAAGAGCCATGTACCCCGTACTCCTGAAGCACCTCCCACAGAATACCCCGGGGAACGCAGTCGAATGCCTTCTCCAAATCCACAAAGCACATGTGGACTGGTTGGGCAAACTCCCATGAACCCTCCAGAATCCTGGAGAGGGTAAAGAGTTGGTCCAGTGTTCCACAACCAGGGCGGAACCCGCACTGCTCCTCCTGAATCCGAGGTTCGACTATAAGCCGGACTCTCTTCTCCAGTACCCTTGCATAGACCTTACCAGGGAGGCTGAGGAGTGTGATTCCCCTGTAGTTGGAACACACCCTCTGGTCCCCCTTTTTAAAAAGAGACACCACCACCCCAGTCTACCAATCCAGTGGTACCACCCCCGATGTCCACGCAATGTTGAAAAGGCGTGTCAGCCAAGACAGCCCCACAACATCCAGAGCCTTGAGGAACTTGGGACAGATCTCATCCACCCCAGCAGCCCTGCTGCCAAGGAACTTTTTAACTACCTTAGTGACTTCGGCCTCAGTAATGGACAAGTCTATTCCCGTGTCCACAGACTCAGCCTCCTCACTGGAGAACATGTTGGTGGGATTGAGAAGGTCCTCAAAGTATTCCTTCCACCGCCCAATGACGTCTTCAGTCGAAGTCAGCAGCACACCATCTCCACTATATACAGTGCTAGTGGCACACTGCTTTCCCCTTCTGAGTCGCCTGACGGTTTGCCAGAATCTTTTCAGAGCCGACTTAAAGTCACTTTCCAAGGCCTCACCGAACTCTTCCCACACCCGGGTTTTTGCCTTGGCAACGACTGAAGCCGCAGATCGATTGGCCTGTCGATACCTGCCAGCTGCCTCTGGTGTCCTACAGGCCAACCATGTCCGGTACGACTCCTTCTTCAGCTTGACGGCATCTCTCACCTGGGGTGTCCACCACCGGGTTCGAGGATTACCGCCCCGACAGGCACCAACTACCTTGCGACCACAGCTACAGTCAGCCGCTTCAACTATGGAGGAGCGGAACATGGCCCATTCTGAGTGTCCCCCACCTCCCCCGATATCTGGTCAAAGTTCTGACGGAGGTGTGAGTTGAAGATCAATCTGACAGGTTCTTCTGCCAGACGTTCCCAGCAAACCCTCACTATACGTTTGGGTTTGCCTGTTCTGACGGGCATCTTCCCCCACCACCTGATCCAACTCACCACCAGGTGGTGATCAGTTGACAGCTCAGCTCCTCTCTTTACCCGAGTGTCCAGTACACATGGCCGCAAGTCCGCTGACACGACTACAAAGTCAATCATTGAACTGCGGCCTAGGGTGTCCTGGTGCCATGTGCACTTATGGACATCCTTGTGTTCAAACATGGTGTTCGTTATGGACAAACTGTGGTTTGCACAGAAGTCCAAAAACTGAACACCACTCGGGTTCAGATCAGGGAGGCCATTCCTCCCAATCACACCCCTCCAGGTCTTACTGTCATTGCCCACGTGAGCATTGAAGTCCCCCAGTAGGACAATCGAGTCTCCAGGAGGAGCACTTTCAAGCACCCCTTCCAAGGACTCTATGAAGGCTGGGTATTCTGAACTGCTGTTCGGTGCATAAGCACAGACAACAGTCAGGACCCGTTCCCCAACCCGAAGGCGTTGGGAAGCTACCCTCTCGATCACCGGGGAAAACCCCAACATACAGGCGCCGAGTCAAGGGGCTATGAGAAAGCCCATACCTGCCCGCCGCCTCTCACCATGGGCAACTCCAGAAAAGAAAAAAGTCCAGCCCCTCTCAAGGAGATTGGACCCCGAGCCCAAGCTGTGTGTTTAGGTGAGCCCGACTATATCTAGCCGGTATCTCTCAACCTCGCGCACTAACTCAGGCTCCTTCCCCGCCAGTGAGATAACGTTCCAAGTTCCAAAAGCCAGTTTCAGCAACCGAGGATCAGAATGCCAAGGCCCACGCCTTCGGACACTGCCCGATCCACAATGCACCGCACCCCTACTACTGCCCCTCCCATCGGTGGTGGGTCGATGGGAGGGGAGACTCATGTAGCTCCTTCGGGCTGGGCCCGGCCGGGCACCATGAGTGAATGCCCGGCCACCAGACGCTCGCTGGCGAGCCCGTCCCCCAGGCCTGGCTCCAGGGTGGGGCCCCGGTAACCCTGATCCGGGCAGGGTACACAAGTCCTGTTTTGTTGTCCTCATAGGGGTGGTTATGTATCACACTTTGTCTGGCCTGTCACCTAGGACCAGTTTGCCATGGGAGATCCTACCAGGAGCTTTTCCTCCAGACAACATAGCTCCTAGGGTCCTTCAAGCACACAAACCGCTCCACCACAATAAGGTGGTGATCCATGGAGAGGAAGTTTATACATATATATAAAAATATAAAATGCACTTCAAAATTCCAAAGCGGTATAAAAGCTCACTGAGCAATGTGCATCATGAAGTGTGAGCTTAAGGAACTTAAGGAACAGTAAGCTTACATTTAGGGAACTTCATGAAAGCAGAGGAGCTACCAGGTGAACATATTTGGATTTGGTTTTATGAAATACCTGCAGGACGGAGACTATGAAGGAAAAAGTGGTCAGTGACAGGTCAATGTACTCAAACATGTAAGCAAATAAGCTAAGACATCAAATGAGAACAATGTGGCAGAAAGATGGAGTGGAGAAAAGTGCAGCGTATGACTTCTCTTTATTTGTCTGTTTCTCATGTCCACTTGTGTGAGCTGTGAAATGCTGCACCACAAAAGAGGAAACAGTCAGTGTTCTCACGGCTCAGAGTCCATCACATCACTCTGTATGGTTTGTGTTTCTGAAGAAGCTGCTGATAAAATCTATAAAAGTCATAAGAGTTCCGGTCTAGCTGATTTAAACACAGCTCCTGTGAGCTGCACAGACATTAGAGTGGGTTCGACTCCAGTGAAGAGCTGCTGAGAGAGCTGTGGACTCAGTGTGGTATACAGGGCTAGTGTAGTGCTTGGGCTTCATGTCTCTGAAGGTGAGTGCATTTTTATCTTGTTTCTGAGTTACTGATGTCATACAAAGCTACATTTATGTGCCAAAAAAACTGCAATTAGCATGACCATGAGACGTGACACGCTCAAATACAGCATTATATTACATCAATGCACATGCATGTTGCTGTGAAAAAGAAGCATCATCAAAATAGTAACTTTATGGCAGAAGGCAAAAATATTCTCCACTTTTAATGTTAGTCAGTGTAATGAGATTCTTTCCATTTCTTTTTCGACAGCATCTGCTGGTCCATTCATTCTGAAATGTTTACTTTTAATTTTATCTGGTCGATTTTCTTTTCTTTGGTTATAAAAATGTTTTTTTGTGTATGTAAAATAAAAGAACAGCAAAGAGTAGATAATTAATCACATCTGACTGATGTGTTTCTGCAGGCTGTGATCTGGTGAACAGAGAACAAGTACTGGATATCACAGCTCATAGAGGAGGGTCAGTACTGCTGCCCTGCTACTGCACTGACCTACAGACCACACCTGAGGAATTCAGCTGGACGAAAGACAACACAAAAACAAAGACATGGGAAAACATATCCAGTGAGAGTGGTCAGTACAGAGACAGAGTTCAGCTGTTTAATGGTCACTCTCCAGGAAATCTCTCTCTACTCATATCACACCTGACTGAAGAGGATGGAGGAGTTTACCAGTGTGCTGTTAAAGGTGCTCATTTAATGATCAGACTGACTTTAAAAGGTAAAACACTCTCAGTTTATATTCTAACTGCATTTCAAAACTTCATTAATATTAATGAATGTAACAGTATAGAGAACCGACTCTATGAGTTTTCTAAGCACTGCCCCCCTCATCACTGCTCACCTCCAGTCGTGTGTAAAAGTTTGTGCACCCTGGTCAAACGACATGCATCATTGATTTTTAAAGTGAAAATAATTTACACATCCTCTACAGAACACACGTCTGCACATTTTAATGCACAGTTACTGACTATTTGCTAAGTTTAACATCTTGGGGGAAACTTTCTCTGTGCAACGGTTCCAGAATATTTTACATTTTGTTATATGTTATATATTAAATTAAATTTCACAGAACTTGTCATATTTAAGTGTGAGGATGTGTTCACTCATTTTCACTTTGAAATGATTTCATTTTTATGTATTTTCTCAATCCTAGGTTGAAAGCTCACACTTGTGTTTTGGGGTTTGTGTGTGTTTATGTGTGTTTCAGTAAATGTCCAATTATTTCCCATTTCTCAAACATTCAAAAGCCAGTAAACACATAATAAACAAACAATTTATTTTTCAGTTGAACACACTTGTGATGCTTTTGGAGAAATGAGTAAAGTTACCATTTAGAAACTATATGTAACACGTAGAGATGATACATATGATTTATCACATGGTATTATTGAGTGCTATATTTGCAGATAATTATTGAAAATCACTAAAATCAATTATATGATTAATATTAATACATGCAGAAAATTATATATTATTTTTAAAATAATAATGCGCTCAGGAATCCTTAAAATAAAATTTTCCAAACTTGGATATTAATCATATTATTATTCCTTCAGCTGGGTGGTTAATTTATATTTACAAATACTTGAGGTGTGTGTCTGAGAGGGGCTTATATTTTTATATAAATACTTACTTATACTACAGATCAGTCATAACATTAAATCCACCTCTTGTTTTTACTCTCTTTTCCACTGTATCAGCTCCACTTACCATCTAGAAGCACTTTGTAGTTCTAATTACAGACTGTAGTTCATCTTTACTGTGAATACTTTTTTAGCCCTTTTTTATTATTAATATACTCACCAAAACACACAGCGCTGAAATACTACAGTGAACTGTCTGCTGATGTTCTGCTCCTTCACTGACTATCAAATTCTTCTCTCTCTACAGAGGGTCCACCTACAACTACACCAACTAGGGCAGTGGTCAGTGTGCAGACCAGACCAGCCACTTCAACCACACATTCCTCTCAAAAGCCTGATGGTAAGTACAGCAAACTGACTGCAGCTGAACTGAACATTTGACTGCTTTCTTATTTTTTGTATGGAGTTTTTTAAATTCTGCACGTTTACTTCTTATTTTGTGGAACTGAACATGAAATGTGACCTGAGCAAAAGTTATGACAGATTTTGTATTTAATATTTTATTTCTTTTCAATATGTTCAATAAGTTTAACATCTTGGGGGAAACTTTCTCTGTGCAACAGTTCCAGCATATTTTACACTTTTGTTAGATGTTATATATTAAACTAAAAATGACAGAGCGTGTCATATTTAAGTGTGTTCCCTGTACAGGATGGGTTCACTTATGTTTATGTTGAAATTATTTCATTTTTATGTATTTTCTCAATCCTACGTTGAAAGCTCACACTTGTGTTTTGGTGTTTGTGTGTGTTTATGTGTGTTTCAGTAAATGTCCAATTATTTCCCATTTCTCAAACATTCAAAAGCCAGTAAACACATAATAAACAAACAATTAATTTTTCAGTTGAACACACTTGTGATACTTTTGGAGAAATCAGTAAAGTTACCATTTAGAAACTATATGTAACACATAGAGATGATATATATGCTTTATCACATGGTATTATTGAGTGTTATATTTGCAGATAATTATTGAAAATCGCTATCATCAATTATATGATTAATATTAATAAATGCAGAAAATTATATATTATTTTTAAAAATAATAATGTGCTCAGGAATCCTTAAAATAAAATTTTCCAAACTTGGATATTAATCATATTATTATTCCTTCAGCTGGGTGGTTAATTTACATTTACAAATACTTGAGGTGTGTGACTGAGAGGGGCTTATATTTTTATATAAATACTTACTTATACTACAGATCAGTCATAACATTAAATCCACCTCTTGTTTTTACTCTCTTTTCCACTGTATCAGCTCCACTTACCATCTAGAAGCACTTTGTAGTCCTAATTACAGACTGTAGTTCATCTTTACTGTGAAAACTTTTTAGCCCTTTTTATTATTAATATACTCACCAAAACACACAGCGCTGAAATACTACAGTGACCTGCCTGCTGATGTTCTGCTCCTTCACTGACTATCAAATTCTTCTCTCTCTACAGAGGCTCCACCTACAAATACACCAACTAGGACAGTGGTCAATGTGCAGACCACACCAACCACTTCAACCACACATTCCTCTCAAAAGCCTGATGGTAAGTACAGCAAACTGACTGCAGCTGAACTGAACATTTGACTGCTTTCTTATTTTTTGTATGGAGTTTTTTAAATTCTGCACGTTCACTTCTTATTTTGCGGAAATGAACATGTTGTGGAATTGAACATGAAATGTGACCTGAGCAAAAGTTATGACAGATTTTGTATTTAATATTTTCTTTCTTTTCAATATGTTACTGTACTATCTGCAGATCCATATCAATTGATCAAGGGTGTTCTAACATTTGCATATGACTATGTCTTGTTAGCTTGTTAGCCAAAACATTATGAACTTTCACAGATGAACCGAATATTGTTGGTTATCTCGTAACAACTGTGCATGTCAAGGTCTTGAATATATTAGATGGTAAGTGAACAGCTGGTCCATGTAGTCTATGAGTTGGATGTGGGAGAAATGAGCAGGCATGAATACTTAACAAATTTAATAGGGGCCTAATGTTTATGGCCAGACGACTGGGACATCTCCAAAACAATAAGACTTGAACTGTTGGAAAGAAATGAGCTGGTGGAGGAAATTGCCAGTGACCCGTTAGGAGACCGTGGGTCCAGACACTCATGTGTACAACAAATTGACTCATGCCACCTTTGTGACAGTCGAGTTTCCCAATGGCAGGGCCTCCTTCAGCAGGATAATGTATCCTGCCACACCGACCATATTGCTTGAAAATGGTTTGATGAATTTGATGAGTTCAAGATGTTGCCCTGTCTGAAGTTCCCCAGATCTGCGTTTGATTAAGCATCTATGTGTAGCCGGCAGGGCTGAAAGGTATTGTTTGTAGGAGACTTGTATTTTGACAACCAACTCTCAGTTGCGACATTCCTAGGATGCTTAAAGTGGTGTGCAGGTATACTGTTTTCTCATTTGTAAGGAGGTGTTGGGGGATAACAGCGTTGATGCTCTGTAATCTAATGGGTGCGTGGCATATAGGTAGTAATAGTAGAGAGAGGAGTTGTTTTTCCAAGTTTTAGCTCAAATAATAAGGACTGTTTTTATTTTTAGAGTGGGTGATCTAGGAACACGTTTTTGTGGGTAATATTTGGTTAAACCTTGACACATATGCTGCCTTCATGTTTACAGAGCATTCAGAGTATTTGTGTGTGGTGAGACAAGGAGACACCAGGCATTGAGCGCGACTAGTGCTGCCATTTCAACAGGTACAAGCCTATTGAGCGTATTTAGTTTCAGACTTTGGGCCCAGTCCTTATGGTTAATGAGCTGATTGTATATTTTACCTATATTTCAGATTGAGCCGTACTACTGGTGATGATGGTGGTCACTGTTTTTAGTGGTTTCCCCTTATTTGCTTGTTCTTTAGTTTTAGACCAATTAGTGAGATTATAGGTGCCCTAGCCAGTTGTGCTTAAGGCTGTTTTGATGAGTATTTTGATTGTATTTTGGTAAGTCAAAATTTGGAGTGAATGCACTTCATTGTTTAATTGATTAGCCTTTTTTTGGTAGAGTATTTGTGTTGTTGGTTTTGTTTTGTATATTGTATTTTTGGTTGGTAGTGGGTTGGGGCCTTACCTATAGTGTCAGGATCTGTTCTCCCTTTTTGACCCACAGTTTAAACTGCATTTTTAAAGGGCTTTTTTCTGCTATTTTTTATATTTAAGAGGTGTTAACTGTCTTGCATACAAATGGCTAATTTTTTTATTGTTCCTTGAATTATTAGTCTTACTACTTTTGCTCCTTTTTTATTGTGTTAATTGTTAAATAAAGTTGTCCAGTGTATCAGCCTCATACTGTGTTCTGTGTGCCTCATTGAGGAGTGATTGGGTTTTTGCTGTGGTAGAATACTGTTCCAGAGTAGAAGTTGGGACCCCTTTAGCAAATAGGGGCTGTTCCCACTAGTGATCAAGGCCACATATGGGATGTGCTGGAAGTCCAATCCACTGCAGCTCCACCTTGCAACCTAAAGGATTTAAAGGTTCTGCTGCTAACATCTCAGTGCCAGATACCACACAGCATCTTCATTGGCTTTGTGGAGTCCATATATCTGCAGGTTGAAGCTCTTTCTTGGCCCCCAGAGGACCAACAGCATATTAGGCAGTTGGTCATAATGTCTTAACTCATTAGTGCATCTACAGTGAGCTGTAGCTGCTGTTCTGTTCCTGCACTGACTATTAAACCTTGTTTCTCCACAGAGGGTCAATCAGGAACTAACCCCACCAGTTCAATCATGTCAATCACAAGTACCACTCAAGCACCTATCAGTAAGTATTACACACTGACTGCAGCTGAAAGTAAAATGTCAGTGTTGTCCATGTTTTTGTGGTGATTGTTTTTGTTTCTTCAAAATAATCAGCGCATGTCTGAATATTCAGTTGAGATGCTCTGCACACAGGGGAACAGAAGAAACATTGTAAAGATAAAAATGTGATTCATTATGTGAAATTGCTGTGTTCAGGCTTATCTACTCCTCTTCCTCTTTCACACGTTTGTACCAATATGCAAACTTTCTAATATCTTATTATTCCAGATTTTTCCATGCACTTCTCCATCTTCATTTCTGTGCTTCTTCTGCTGTTGGGACTTGGGGGACTCCTCTATTGGAGATATAGAGGTACACACACACACACACACCCACACACACACGCACACACACACACATATGTGTCAGGCTATGAAAACATATCAGGTGCTTGTGGATTGAAATTAAGCACAGTAATATAGTTATAGTTTAAAAACAATCCAAAATTGAAAAACAAAAGCAGACCAAGATCAAAAACAGCTGACAATGCATGAGGAGGCAAAGAGGTGGCCGTGAGTCCAAAAAGTACTAGAGAAGAAAGGCAAGAATAGACAAGAAAGGACACTCGGTGTGCACAGTGGAACACAGTAGCAAAACTTTACAATGGAGCTGAGCTAAAGCCTAAAGCCTAAATACTAGAGTAAATAAATATTAAATCAAATCAGGTTTGCACATTAGAACTCTGGTGATGTTCAACCAGGGAGTCTGTCCTGATAGGCTAAAGAAGATGATGAGAGTATCATGTGACTCCCTGATGTCTCCTGGGTAATGAAGTCCATACCATAGTCCATTGACTCCACTGAGCCAACATGAAAATGTGAAACAGCATTGGACAGTATGCAGTATCTGTGTCTCACTCTGTCTGGGTTCATTCTGTAGGACGGAGACGAGGACAGACTGAGAGCCGAGAGGGAAGAAGGACAAAGACAGGGCAGAAAACACAGGTGAGTTCATACATCCATACATATCTCATCACATCTCTTCCAATCCCATCACATTCCATCATATCTTATTACATCTAATCACTTTTAGTCATGTTCCATCATGTCCCAACATAACCCATCATAGCCTGTCTGCATGTCATTTTCAGCAGCGTTTCTATCACATTGGAAGGTATCTATTTACATTATTGGCTGCCCACATGGTCTATGATTGTTACAGCTCATTCAAGGCAAACTCAGTTCAGTTCTCAGTGTTCTCTTTTGACTCCTGATCTACAAGATTTGTCCACATGATCATAAACTAATGAATGTACAGTGTGAGTGAGTGTGAGTGTACCTAATAAACTGGCACTGAATGCATATTAGTATATCCTATTCCTACTGAGGAAGAAGCTGCTCCTGGTAGTTTAAGTCAAACTCTGAAGTGGTTTTAAAGGGTCAGTGTTGTGTGTTAATTGTCATTTGTGCTCCTCTACAGAATGAAGTGACGTACTCTACTGTCGTCCACAGCAACACAACCACAACAACACCCACAGTTATTGGTATTGAAGAAAAGGCAGAATACGCCACCATCAGAGTGAACTAGGAACACCACTCACACACAAGTATTGTGTTTTTAATGCTTTTTTATTTTCTTTTTTTGCAAAGGCAAATGTATGTAAATCAATACCAAAATTATATTATAATGAAATGTTGTGTTTTTATTGTGCTTTTCTGATATTAATTAATATAAATCAAACTGTAGTTTTGAAAAGTACATAGGTATATATAGGTAACTTACAAAATTAACTTTTTTTTATTGTACATTCTGCTTTTAGCAAAATTTAGTAGTCAGTTCATGTTTCAGATGTAAACAAAGTCATGTACTGGATGAAAGTGTCCTTTATGCGCAATATTTAACATTTTGTAAGCATAAATCAAGCTGGTAACATGTTGAAAATTACAGGACAAACAGTTTATTAATGTTAATTAATATTAGACTATCTATAAAACCAGACCTCTGAAAATCCAAGGCTGAATCTCAAATGGCTCACTGCTCCCTATATAGTGCACTATGGGAGTTCTAAGTTTTTGGCTTTTACACTTAAATATCGTGCTTCATGTCCAGTATGAATTATGCACACACAGCTGAATCCACAGTGGTCCTCTGTCAGACACACTGAGCTCTGTTTAGATACAGTAGCCGTTATTTTAAGACCGACATACTGAACTTTGTAGGGAGCAGGGAGCCGCTTGAGATTCTGCCTAAAACTGTTTGCAGCAGTGTTGCATCCCCTGACCAGAATACTGCGTGCTGATTCGCTGAATGCTTTCATCAGGTTCTACTTGAGAACGGCGCTGGCATTTGACTGTTTCTGCTGTAAAATGTGAACTTGCAATGCCTTGACAGTGGACAGTAATAGTGTTTATGACAAAATATATTATGGTTCAGAATATGCTGTGTGTTAGGAATAACCGTATTTTTGTTTCTATTTTTTTGAAGGATGAAATTTGTTGATTTTTGCAAATTAACTTTTCTATTAAACTTTTTGTTTTATTGGTTTAATTTTTTATCTACTGTGGCACAATTAGATTATAAGCCGAATGCAACTTAATAAAGAGAAATTAAACACAAACAAATACATTTTATTTCACACCTGAATATTTTATTTTCAGCCAAGTTGGTCAGACAGCTGTAAACAAAATCCTCTGTTCTGATTGACTTGACACTGACTGAGATTAGATGAACTCCCAAAATGTAGAAAATACGCAAGCGCCCAAGTAACGATGAGCTGGGGAGAATGACTACACACACATGGGAGGTTAAACAAGGTGGAAAGACACGCCCAATATGCATGCCACCAGGAGCCAATAGGAATGATGCAAGGATGCATTGATCAAGCTTTCATCAAGTAAAGCAGAGAAGTCTTAACAAACTAAACAAAACTGCAAGAGGTTCAATTCAAAGATCCCATTTAAATGTCCAAAGTTCTCAAAAGTTACTGAGTTACAATCTCAACAAATCATTTTTGAGTCGGTTTGAATTTGTCTAAATAAGTTACTCCAACTTTCTCTGGTATATATGTTGTATTACATAAGGCTAAATACCCTTCAGTCTGTTGGACTTATGCAAATTAATTGATCCTAACTAACTTTACCTAAGTAACTAAGAATTATACAAGAAATAGTATGTGTTACTAGATTTGCCTTAGCAAGTGTAACAGGTGAGGTAAGTAAAAAAAACAGTGCACTTGTTTAGTGTATGCATGTATTATTTGTTCAAATGTTTCATTTATTTTGTGAATGAATCAAAGCAAAGTATTTCTCTAGCATTCCATTCTTAACCGTTCTGTACTGCTCAGATCAAAACTTTTACCTATATTGACATTTAAAAGCAGTGAAACCATCCTAAGCATGAATTTTTAAACCTAAAATATTATGACTTTTCCAAAAGTGACTCCAGGTGCTCCATAGTTTTGTACAAAGCTTGTGTTTGTACAAAATATGTAGCATTTTTCACCCACTTAGTCAATTTTTAAATCACTTAGTAGATCAGTTATTTTCACAAGAAGGAAAATTAAAAAATGACTATCTCAATATACCTTATGGCCAAAACAAAGTTTCACAAGTGCAACTATTTGAATTTATTCTTTGCATTAACATTTCTGCTCTGGAATTATGAAACTATGAAAAGAAAGTCACATGAAATGTTCAAAGTCATTGGCCATTTTATCAGAAACTCCTCCTATACAGGTGCACTTTGCAAGCTTACAGTTTCAGACTGTAGCCCATCTTATGCTGTTAATTGGAAAGACCCACCTACTACAACTAATAGGTACTCTAATAGATAAGTGGGTGATCCATACTGGAATGGGTTAAACAATAATTATGTAAGAGTTAAGCAAACCATGTTAATCTGTGAGTAATTTGACTGAAATATAATTTCTGGTTTAGCCTTGATGTGTCAGAACAGACTAGCCTGAAGCATCTAACAGTCAGTTTTGAAGCATCAGTTCTTTTTCACTCCAAAACAAGATTAATGGTTTGAATAGTTTGATCGCGCACTTAACTGAGAAATAGCACCGTTTTCAGATCCAGTTAAAACTGAATATTTGAGTTCTGTAATCACAATCAAATGTAAAGCATGAGCAGAAAAACACGGATGTGTAACATGTAGAGCAGCTGGATTAAAGGGTCTTCAAGGCATTGATAAATGATGCATCACTAAAGAAGCAGCAGCAAATGTTCTCATGACTTCAAATAGGAAATGATCATCACGTCCTTCAACCATCATGTCAGTCATGTAGGTGGGGTAGAAATGTCTGTTATCTTCACTGTCGGTCCAATGAAGATATGCTATAAACATCAGGCCCACGTTAATCTCGTCTAGACCTAAATACATAACACAGTTTGAGCAGTGAGCAGCTCAGTGGGTAAGCACAAGGGCATGTAAGCCATAGGAGTCTCTCTCTGTGGAAGCCCTTCAAATCACTCAGACGGTATGAGACATGAGACAGTCAAACAGAGGCAGCAGATCAATAGGAGTACGATAGGGATAATGCATTATCATGTGGCTGGCTTTTCTGACTTCCTGTGGAGCACTCGTTTCCTCAGGAGGGATGTTCTCCTCTGCTGATGAGGATTAATTACAGGTGCTCTTACACAAGTTTGGGAATTCCTAGCTGCATTCTAGCTGTTCTTTGTTCTTTCTGCAGTTGCTCTGTGGAGCACTCTTCTCCTCAGGAGGGATGTTCTCCTCTGCTGATGACGATCAATTACAGGTGCTCTTACACAGGTTCCACAGTTCTCTGGTTGTGTTCTTCTCATTCCATGTCCGGGTTTATTGTCTCCACTGATGTATAGGTCCGACTCCGATGCCTCTCTCTGATGGCCTCATGCTGTTCTTCTCTTCACCTACATGACTTTTTCTTTCTGTTGGTCCTTTTTATAATTAATTTTGCGGCCCTTGCCGCGTGTTCCTCTCCTGGTTTTCTTCTTTTGCTTATCTTTTTTGGTGTCATTCTCAGGAAAGTCTGTCTTCAATGTTCCGATTTCAGCTGGTAGAAAAAAAATCAGAGAACTCAGCACCAAAGCTCGTCTCCAATAATCTAACCTGGAAGAATTTATGACTAATATTTAAATGATTAAAGTTGTTAACATGTTTGTTTGATTACAGACACAGACACCCGTATCAGATCAGCACCATATGGACATTTTACTCACCAGTCTGGTTGATGTTTCCTTCAGTGTGATCCACAATATCAGCCCAACTTTTAATGGCTTCAGGATCGACTGTCATTTCCACGGCATTTCCTGCAATAAAATGTTTAGGTCAGCGTCTATGTGCGACTCTTTTCCTGCTATAGATGTTGAAAGAATTAGCAGCTGTACAGCTTCTAATGTTCTTATATCTGTGTTTATTTTACTCACCGAGACTCTGGTCAACTGTTCTCTGGGCACCATGAAGCAGATCAGCCATCAGGCCTTTAATAGTGCTCCAATCTGCTTCATCATCAGACTTTCTTTCCACATCTTTTCATGCAGGAGACAGAATCAGTCATTAAATCCTGATGTTTGTTAGATATTTGGGATTATGTATGCAATATTATGTAGTATGAGTTGGTGATGGCTGAAGATGGTTGATGGAGGAGGAGGAGCTGATATTGTTATATTAAATCCTGTTTTGGCATTTTTAACAGTTTAACTGTTGGTTCTTCATGATATCTAGTGCTTATTTGCTCTACTCACCCAGTGCTTGGTCATTAGACAGGTCAGTTTCATCAAGACGAGTCTGCATGTTGTGTGTTTCAACCTCATCAGCAGCGCTCATCACGTCATATCCTGATTCATAGATACAGGAACAGAATTTTCTATAAATTCTTGATTAAACATCCCCAAAAGCTAATATTACATCTCTGTAATATAATGGTGATGGCAAAGTGAAGGAATCAGTGAATGAGCTGATGCCTTTCTTAAGCACTGGAGGACTGTAACACTACAAATGTCATGGATATCATGTGAACATGTCATGTGTTTTATTAAGCATTTATTATTCACTACAACTTTTTAAATCAATATTAAAAAAAAAAAACTCAGTGTCATTTTATCTTTATTATGTATGATTCATTTCTAATTCTTACCCAGCGATTCAGCCTCGATCTTGTCAGTATAAAGGAGCATTAGACGCTTAACGGCTTCTACCTCAGCTTCGGTGAGTGTCGCCTCTGTCATCTCATCTCCTGCTTTAACAAGAATAAACATCACAATTGTACAAATCAACAACCATGTAAACAGCTTTATTTTAAATGAACAAATATCTTGCAGTATTTAAATATAAATGAATATTTTTAAAGTGATATCTCTGTGATTTTAACTTGTTATTGTATTTGTTTCTTATTTCTTTCTTACCCAGATTTTCGGTCTCAGTTTCCAGATGGTCATCTGTGTCCAACAGCTCAAACATCTCCTCTTCTACTTTAACATGAAATAAATATCAACAATTACAGAAATGAAGAACCAAGCATTTCCCCCTTGATCTCACCTGGAGCTTAGACTTTACAGATTCAGAGAATTCAGTGTTTTTGCTATAGTGCAGATCCTCGTCTTTGATCTTCCTCTCCCAGTGGTTCAGCACTCCTGATTCTACAGTTTCTTATGAATGTTGGATGTTTAGTGCCTTCAGTCAGTTCAACATCCACCTTCATGTCATGTGATCTTTTTTAATATGAAATAGTTTCAAAAGTGTCTTTTTCACATTTTAAGAGTTCAACTGTTTTTTTCTTCATGATATCTACTGTTAATTTGAGCTACTCACCCAGAGGATGGTCATTGGGTGTGTTCACTTCATCCAAATATGTCTGCATAGTCAGTGTAGGGGCTTCAGGCTCAGTGTCAATGACATTCATCACTTCACGTCCTAATTTAAAGAAAAAGTCAGACAGTTTTCTATGAATTCTTGGTGAAACATCACCAATGGAGCTTTTCTTAGGTTGTACAAATATGTAATAAAGCTTTGATTTGGTAAGGGGTTCATTTCCCAGTTTCCTACAGCTCTGTACGAAAGTCTTTAAGCTGTTTATTTTTGCAGTCAGTGTTCCTTGATTGTTTAACACTTTATTACACTGTAAAAAATACACAAATATGAATACAGTAAAAAGTACCAAGAATTGTTTTTAAAACTGTTCCTCACTTTTCACTGCATTCCAGCCTGTAACGCCGTGGAGCGAGGAGGCGGACGCATATGCGGAGATAAGTGACGTTTATTATGGGCAAATCCAGAGTCATCATCTAAACAGTCCAGGGTCATAGATCCAACACAGATTGATTGGGGGGCAGAAATGACAGAAAGCAGAATCAAACAGAACAAGCAGAACAAACAATAATACATAGACCAGTACAAAGACCAACGACCAGACAGGGGAAAACACAGGCTTTAAATATGTGAGGAACAGGCGGGAACACAGGTGGAAACAATCAGGGGTGGAGTCATGAAACGTGGGGGCTGGACTAAAAAAAATAAAAAAATCACAACATGAACACATGGACAGGACTGGGAGAGGCCAAACATGACACAGCCATCATATGCCTTTGGTAATTTCTGTAGTTATAACCACATAATCATAAACAACATCATTTCAAATATTTAATTTCATTTAATTATATCATGTAGAGACATGAACCTCGGACCCCTAAACAAAGATGAACATATTGATATAAAAAGTATGGTATGGTTTGTCATTCTATGCAAAAAGCTGTTGAGTTCTGTGAGTTACAGTTGTATGAAGATTATCAGTGCTTACAGAACAGTGAACAACTGAATTTTCACTTGAAAGAGCATAATTAGTCCTGTTTAACTGGATTTAGTTCAGTCTGATATGTGAAATATTGAATAAAAATCACTTTTTATATGTGGCAATGCTGGGGCTTTGGTCTGTTCCAACTTAGCGATTCCCTGAAAAACAAAATACTGTAATATTTACTATTTGTCGTGAAAATTTCTTGAAGTGTCCTGATGTTAAGTCCAGTAGTAGAGGTACTGATACCCTAGCAAATAAAATATACCCTTTCTTATTGAAAAAGAAAAGGTACAGCTCAGAAGGTAGATATACAACCACATTCCAAAAAAGCAAGCAAGCAAAATTTATTTATACAGCGCTTTTTACTGCAGGTGTTGTCACAAAGCAGCTTTACAGGACAATCAGTATTACAGAGAGAAAAGAAAAGAAAATCCGGGTCCAAGCCCCCATGAGCAAGCCAGCGGCGATGGTGGCAAGGAAAAACTCCCTAAAAGAGGAAGAAACCTTAAGAGGAACCAAGACTCAGAAGGGGAACCCATCCTCCTACGGACGACACCGGAGATCAAACATTATTAGTATGATGTATTATAGTACAAAGAGGGAAAAGAAAAGATGTGAGGGTGAGGACTGCACAGCGCTGTAAAGCAAGAAGCTCAGTGGTGGTCAAGCCGGTCCAGAAAGCTGGTGAGCAGCAGCACCCAATCAAGGCAGAAGAGGCAACAGCATCAGACGCACAGGATGGGCAGCTGATCAGCTTGGCAAAGAAAGGAAAGAAAGACACAGAGCCAGTTCTGTAAAGAGTGGCTGACCACAGATTACAGTAAAACAGAGCAGCAGAGACTCCGGCAGGTCTAGATCTGTCAGGGAAGGCTAATAACCACTGGGTGGCCTGTAAATTGTAATTAATAAAAATGAGTTTTTATTTGTTCCTTGATCAAGAATATTAAGTAAGAGAACTTCAAAAGAAGAGAATGTATATTCTACTTTCTTGCTCACGCCTAAAGCTTTAGTACAGATGGCTGCTATACCTCCACCCCAGCTGCTTAAACGAGGGCTATACACACAGCTGTAGCCTGTGGGAGTGGATTCATTTAGTCTAAGGTACTCATCGGGTCTAATCCACGTTTCTGTGAGGCATTGAGCATCGAAATCATGATCTGTAATAATTTTATGAACAATGACTGCTTTAGATGTCAGGGATCTTAGCAGTCTTAGACCAAAGGTGCAGTCATTGCAAACTGGTGTAACTGGTCTGATATGAAGTGGTGGTTATGAGGTTACTAAGGCAAACTTTTCGAGGCTTTTTGATGCTTTGTTTTATTTGTGGAACAGACACAGTCTCAATTGTATTTACACAATAAGCATTTGTAGAAAGCAAACTAAGACATAAAATAAAAGCCAAAGACAGATGGTTAACTGAGAAAGTAGCAAACAGATAAAGTGGTGCATATGACTTCTCCTTATTTTGTAGTTTTTTATGTCCATGTTTTTGTTGTGAAATGCTGCACCACAAAAGAGGAATCAGGAACTGTTCTCACGATTCCACAATGTCTCTGTACGCAGTTTCTTCTTCTGAAAAAGCTGCTCATAAATTCTCTGAAAGTCAGAAGAGTTCCGGTCCAGCTGATTTAAACACAGCTGCAAGGACATTAGAGTGGGTTAGACTCCAGTGAAGAGCTGCTGAGAGAGCTGTGTACTCAGTGTGGTATACAGGGCTAGTGTAGTGCTGGGTGTGGAGCGGTCAGTGTGCTGTGTACTCAGTGTGGTATACAGGGCTAGTGTAGTGCTGGGTGTGGAGTGGTCAGTGTGCTGTGGACTCAGTGTTTTACTAGTGAGGATGTTGCTGACTTTCTATCTTCTCTTCATTGGGCTTCATGTTTCTGAAGGTGAGTGACTTTCTTACTGTTACTGATGTAATGAAAATCAAAATTTAAAAGCCAATATATTTAGCATAAGTTGCATTTTTAACATTAGACATATAAGATGCTTAAACACAGCATTATATTTACATATATGTGCATGTATGTTGCTATAAACATGTTTAAAATGGTAACTTTACAGAAGTCAAAAATATTCTTTACATTTAATGTAAGTCAACATAGTGAGATTTGTTCTGTTATTATTGATCACTTCTGTCGGTGCATTCACTCTGAATTTTTTTAATTTTTTTTATTTTTTTACTTTTTAAAATGAATTTAGTTTACTTTTCATTGGTTATAAATAAGATTTCTTTTTTTTTTATTTCCATCAAAATGTGTGCGTAAAATGAAAGTGTTAAAAAAGACTATATAATCTGATCTGACTGATGTGTTTCTCCAGGCTGTGATCTGGTGAACAGAGAACAACTGCTAAGTATCACAGCTCACACAGGAGGGTCAGTACTGCTGCCCTGTTACTGCCCTGACCTACAGACCACACCTGAGGAATTCAGATGGACGAAAGACGACACAAAAACAGGCAAACGGGAAAACATATCCAGTCAGAGTGGTCAGTACAGCAACAGAGTTCAGCTGGTTAATGGTCACTCTCCAGGAAATCTCTCTCTACTCATATCACACCTGACTGAAGAGGATGGAGGAGATTACATGTGCGCTGTTAAAGGTGCTCATTTAATTATCAGACTGACTTTAAAAGGTAAAACACAGTCTCAGTTTTTATTCTTATTGCATTGCAGATCTTCAAAAATGACCCTGACCCTCTTTATGCTGCTGCTGCATTTGTAATCATAGACATTGCTTCCTCTGTTCTTCCCTTTTTCATGTCTTATACTAACAGTCAGACCTCATTCGCTGCTGTTTTTGTTTTGCTATCCGGTGTTGACCAGAGGAGGATGAGTTCCCCTTTTCATTCTTCGTTCCTCTTGAGGTTTCTTCCTCTTACTCTTGAGGAGTGTTTCCCAACAGCTTCCTCATGGGGGTGCTGGCCTGGAATTTATCTTTTTTTTTCTGTAAAGCTGCTTTGTGACAATGTCGAGATAAGTGAGATTTATTAGGGACAAATCCAGGGTCATAGTCAAAACGGTCCAGGTTCACATAGCCAAAACGGATAGACAGGGGTTCAGACATGACACAAACCAGAACAGAACTAACAACAAACAGAGTTCAACGAGGCAAACATCAAACAAAGACCAATACAATGACCGGCGAAAACAAAGGGCAAACACAGGGCTTAAATACATAGGAGCAACAAGAGACAGGTGAAAACAATCAGGGGCGGAGTAACCAAACAGGGGGCAGGACTTAAACCAAAACAAACACACATGGACAGGACTGGGAGGGGCCAATCGTGACAAAGGTGTTTATGTTACTGTGTATCTACAGTGAGCTGTTTGCTGCTGTTCTGTTCCTGCACTGACTATCAAACTATAGACTATTTTCTCTCTACAGAGGGTCCACCTAAAACTCCAACAGCTACCGCAGTGGTCAAAGTACACAACAACCCAACCACTTCAACCACACATTTATCTCAAGCATCTAACAGTAAGTAGAGCACACTGACTGCAGCTGACAGCAGAATAATACAGCTTTGTTGTTTTTTTGTGGAGTTTGTTTCTGAAAGTTCTTAAAAATAATCACAGCCTATCTGAGTATTTAGTTTTGTTGCACTGCACAATAAAAAAAAAAAAAACATTTGTTGTGTGATACTGGTGTATTCAAGCACATCACTATTGTCGGAAGAAATCAAAATTTTTGACGTTTTTTTGTTTTTTACATATCTTGAAAGTACCTGTTACCCTTTATATTGTGTGAAAATATGATAAATGGATTAAAGTCTGGTTCTACTGACTTCTATTAAAAGTAAAGTAGGTTTTCCCCTTCTCCTGGAAAGTTACCGTTTTGGAGATATGAGGTTTTCTTCTGACAACAGCAATATATTCATCTACTCTCGCACTCACACACACATACACATACATTACATTGCCAAGAGTATTCGCTCATCTGCCTTCACATGCATATAAACTTAAATAGCATTCCATTCTTAATCCATAGGGTTTCATATGATGTCGGCCCACCCTTTGCAGCTGTAACAGCTTTAACTCTTATGAGAAGGCTTTCCACAAGGGTTAGGAGTGTGTTTATCGAAATCTTTGACCATTCTTCCAGAAGAGCATTTGTGAGGTCAGACACTGATGTTGGACGAGAAGGCCTGGCTTGCAGTCTCCATTCTAATTAATCCCAAAGGTGTTCTATCAGCTTGAGGTCAGGACTCTGTGTAGGCCAGTCAAGTTCTTCCACACCAAACTTGCTCATCCATGCCTCTATGGACCTGCTTTGTGCACTGGTGTGCAGTCATGTTGGAACAGGAAGGGGCCGTCCCCAAACTGTTCCCACAAAGTTGGGAACATGAAATTGTCCAACATTTCTTGGTGCTGAAGCATTAAGAGTTCTCCCTCCACCAAAGTTTATACTTGGCACAATGCAGTCAGACAAGTACTGTTCTACTGGCAACCGGCAAACCCAGACTCGTCTATCGGATTGCCAGATGGAGAAGCGTGATTGGTCACTCCAGAGAACACGTCTCCACTGCTCTAGAGTCCAGTGGCGGTGCTTTACACCACTGCATTCGATGCTTTGCATTGCGCTTGATGATGTAAGGCTTGGATGCAGCTGCTCGGCCATGGAAACCCATTCCATGAAGCTCTCTACACTGTTCTTGAGCTGATCTGAAGGCCACATGAAGTTTGGAGGTTTGTAGTGATAGACTGCAAAAAGTTGGCGACCTCTGTGCACTATGCCCTTCAGCATCCGCTGACCCTGCTCTGCCATTTTACGTGGCCCATCACTTTGTGGCTGAGTTGCTGTCATTTACTAATTGCTTCCACTTTGTTGTAATACCACTGACAGACTGTGGAATATTTAGTAGTGAGGAAGTTTCATGACTGGACTTGTTGCCCAGGTGGCATCCTATCACAGCAACGCACTGGAATCCACTGAGCTCCTGAGAGCGACCCATTCTTTCACTAATGTTTGTAGAAGCAGCCTGCAGACATGCGTTCCTGTGGCCATGGAGGTGATTGGAACACATAAACTCAATGATTTGAATGGGGTCAGTGAATACTTTTGGCAATATAGTGTATGTAAAAATATGCTAACTTTCTAATTTCTTTTTACACAGATTATTCCACTTATTTCTTCATCTGTATTCCTGTTCTTCTTCTCCTGCTGGGACTCATAGGAGTCATCTACTGGAGATATAGAGGTACAGAGAGAGAGACAGACTAGTACACACTCTTTTGAGATATGTGCAGTCTCTTTGTCTCACTCTGTCTGGGTTCATTTTGTAGGACAGAGCCGAGGGCAGACAGAGAGCCAAGAGCTAGAAAGCACAACGACACAGCACAAAACACAGGCAAGTTCTTGCATCCAAACATGTCTCATCACATCTCTTCCAAATCCATCACATTTCATCCTATCCCATCATATCTAATCATATCTAGTCATGTCCCATCATAACCCATCAAAACCCATCTTTCCTAAGAGAAATTTGAAAAAGGACACTGTAGTGCTAATATCAACATAGTATTTGCCAGTGGAATATGATGATATGTTTAGGATATAACGACATGATGTAAGCACTACAGTGTTCCTTTTAAAATTTCACTTTCAGCTGCATTTCCATGATTTAGGAAGATATGTACTCAGTTCCAACATTACACATTACATACACTCTGGTCATGGATTCTATAGGATGCTGATACACTCACTTGCGTGTTACTGGAACACTCTGGTGACAGTTCATGCTTTGTGACCTGGTGCATTAATATACCAAAGTGCATGACACAGAGAATTGGGTGTCTGAATGGGCTTGGATTGTTAAAGCTCATTTGAGACAAGCCATGTTGATCTCTCAACGTTTTCCTTTCACCACTCTGATCTTCAAGCTGTTTGTGGCCTCCATGATCACTAATTAATAAATGTACAATGTGAGTGAGTGTGAGTGAGTGAGTGTACCTAATATACTGGCAGTCGGTGCATATCAGTATAACCTATTCCTACTGAGGAAGAAGCTGCTCCTGGTAGATTAAGTCAAACTCTGAAGTGGTTCATTTGTGCTCCTCTACAGGATGAAGTGACGTACTCTACTGTCGTCCACAGTAACACAACCACAACAACAACCACAGTCACTGACATTGAAGAAAAGACAGAATACGCCGCCATCAGAGTGAACGAATAACATATCTCACCCCATCAAAATGTTTTTTCTTCCATGCTTTTTCCATTTCTTTGTTTTTTCTTTTCAAATTCAGAAATACATCAATATTTTAATAAATAAAGCTTCAGCTAAACATTCACTGACTCATTTTTAATCAACTTGTTTTTGTTAATGAGCTAATTTGTATATTTGCTCTGGCACAATATACATCACAAGCAAAATGCAGCTCAATGAAAATCAAATTAATGCATTTTATCTCAAACCTGAACAACAACAACAAAATCAAAACAGAAAACAAAATCCTTTTTTCAGATCGCTCCTCATGTCTCAAGGAATTTTGAGCCCAGCCTTTTGCTCTTCCAGTATTGTTCTTTATGCTCACAGCCATAGCTTAGCACAGCATACCCTAGCCTGGCCTGTGTTACTTGGTAGGCCATGCTGTTTTTCTTCATGCTATGCATTTTTTCTTGATATCAATTTCTTCCTTACAACGTCTGTCCTAATGTCCATCATTGGTCCAGTCTGGTTTGGTCCAATGTTCAGTTCAACCTGGTGAAGTAAAATGCATAAATGTAGACTCGTTAAGTTTTATAGTGATAGTTCTTCCTAACCTTGTCCTGGATTCTTAATATAGGAACTTGCACTGGTACAGTGCTTACAGTCTTACCCAAGGACTTTATTCCTACATGACTGTAGTTAGAATGAGAATGGAGTCCTCAAACTTTATATGCTGAGTGATGAACTGATCATTGCACCATCCTTTACAGTCTTTTGTCCCCTCTTCAACAAGGCTATAAGACCTTCTTCAAGTCATCTGGTACGACTCGGTTTAGGTCGGGCTGCAACCTAGGAAAAAAAGAGAGAAAAATAACAAACAAAATAAAGCTAACTTAGATTTAGGGAAATTTAACTCATCTCACAAACGAAAGAAAAGCAAATGCAATTTCTAACTTCCTAACTAAAGCAAACCAGGAGTAAACAAAGGCAACAGAAATATCCCATCCATCCATCCATCCATCCATCCATCCATCCATCCATCCATCCATCCATCCATCCATCCATTATCTTCCGCTTCTCCGGGGTTTGGGTCATGGGGGCAGCATCCTAAGCAATGAGGCCCAGACCTCCCTTTCCCCAGCCACATCCACTAGCTCCTAGGGGGGATCCCGAGGCGCTCCCAGGCCATCTGGGCAATATAGTCACGCCAGCGTGTCCTGGGTCTTCCCCGGGGTCTCCTCCCGGTTGGACTTGCCTGTGACACCTCCCAAGGGAGGCGTCCAGGAGGCATCCTAACCAGATGCCCGAATCACCTCAGCTGGCTCCTCGCGACGTGGAGAAGCAACGGCTCTACTCCGAGTCCCTCCTCCCAGATGACCAAACTTCTCACCCTATCTCTAAGGTCCAGACACCCTGCGGAGGAGAAATAACCCTCTCTCCTCAATAAGACAGATTATATATAAGAGCTATGTCTCTGAGCATTTACAGTATACTTCTATAAAAGTGCTACAACATAGGCTCGCTTTATGAAAATCAACAAGCAACAAAGTGCCAATAAGCCATATATTAACACTCGAGCTGTTACACAGACACAGCTCTGTAGCAGAAGCTCTTTCAAATGACTTGTCAGGGAACCTGGAACCAGGAACACAACGGATGCCACAGCAAAAGCAAAGCACTACACTTCATCCTGTCCTTTTGTAAGTAGTTCCCTCTGGTGGTGGCTTAGTGCATGTCTGCTCTGTATTGTAATCAATACAGAAGACACACAACAATCTGAAGAATGATTTCACTGTGCAAAGAAGCCTTTTAGCATGCAAGCGTTTTTTTTATTTTCATGGTTCTAAATGTATAATTTAAAATGCCCCTATATATTCAACACTGATTATTCTGCACTGACCATAAATCAATGTTTTTTATCATAATTTGACACGAAAACAATGAGAACATTAAAGGAATTAAATTTGCCTGTATATTTTTACATTTTTACATTTTGAAACTGAAAGGCAGTAGAAAACATTTCACCCTGAAGTTTTATGACTTCTGAATAAGACCCAATACTGAATAAGACCCAATACTGACAAAGGCCAACATAACCCACTCTCACACACACATACACACACACACACACACACACACACACTCTTTTTAAAAAATAAAAAACACAGAAACACCAAATGAAATAGTCATACTCACAAACATCTACTATACAGGTGCACCTTCTGTGGGTTTAGCATTGTAGACTGTAGTCCATCTGTTGCTGACATCTGTCCATCTATCACTCACACTGACAGCTGCCGTTAACAATGGGGCAAAATATACATCCTATTAAGCTGCACTATGAGTGATACCATTGCCATGAAATACACAAAAGAAAGGATGCACATGTTGGCCAAGATAAAATGACTTTCTCTTGTGACTTAGGGGTTTCCTTGGTTTGAGTGACGTTACCTTCACAGTTACAGGGCTGAGTGTGAGCTTCCTCTTTGGCTAAGAACTCTTTCCAGGCTACAGTGCTTTCTGGGCTGGATGCAGCTACATGACACCACAGCAAAAAGGCTTCTTGGGTTGGCTGCTAGTGCTAAGCTACACTACAACTATGAGACTGCATGGGACAACATCAGAGCTGTGATACAATGCAGTTACAAGGCCTGTCAGGCCTGCCACTGCAGTGTTTTGGTGGGGATTGTATGGTAAGCAATTGTATGGTAATGCTTAAAGTGAACTATCCTGTTCTATATTGTTTTCCTGTGTTCCTGAAAGGACTTTGTTATTTTGAGTATACTGCTGTGTTCTGTATATTTGATTTCCTTAACTGAAAAAAAAAACATCTAAATAAACAAACACATTTAAAAGTCATGACCAAGACAAGAAATTATGAGCGAACTCAGAGTCCAAAGGATGAAGTTGTAGGGCTACAAGGACCTCCAAACAGAGGATTTCAGAGGTTCACTCTGAACAGAGTGTTATGAGGAACAAAGAAAAACCAGCAAGATGGCCAAAGAAAGAGACCAAAGAAACCCACAAATGTATTTTCTCCATTAAAAAATACTATAAACAAAAGTATTATGCTAGTTTACTATCATTTCAATGAATTAGGGTCTTTTTCTTTGTTTCTTCATAATAAGCTGAATAACTGACTGGCAGGGTCGCCTACAGAGCAGCGCTAGTAGCTGTTACTGAAGCAATGCTCTTCTTTATTTGAGGGTCCCATTTCATAGGGGAAGATTTCAACCACTACCACTTGTAGCTCAGCTCCAAGAGGCAAGATGAGGGGCAGGGGTAATAACACAAAATGAGTTTAGGTTCTTGTCATTACCCAGATTTAGGCGTTTGCAGAGGCAGCCAGGTTTATTTTATTAAAATCTTCTATTGCTTCATGGACTCCACAAAGCCATATATTAACAATGTTTCCAAGGCATTTGAATGAAAATCAATCCCAAAACATCACATATTCTTCTCTGTACTTAACAGCAGGCACCTTCAATATTTCTAGCTTCCCTTTATGTCCCTAACTTGAGAGCTTGTTTTCAAACTACTCCTCAACCCAGTTTCACTCAAATTTCCAGCAGCATCAAGCAAGACGTATTGGTTTGTGATTAGATAAAAGAAAAGGCGTTCTTCTAGCATATCTTTCAAAGTTTTGTTGGCTTTGTGGTCGCAGATATTTGTAGTTTTGGGGACTTTTTGACACCAAACCACTACTGCAATGGTGAACCTGGGAGAAACTGTTGTCTCTTTACCCAGCCTATTGTGTGTTTTGGGGTAATATATACTCACCAGTCACTTTATTTGATACACAAACAGCTAATCAGCCAATCATATGGCCACTCAGTGCATTTAGGCATGTAGAGGTGGTCAAGACAACTTGCTGAAGTGCAGATCGAGCATCAGAATGGGGAAGAAAGGGGATTTAAGGGACTTTCAACATGGCGTGGTTGTTGCTGCCAGACGGGCTGGTCTGAGTATTTCAGAAACTGCTGATCTACTGGGATTTTCACACACAACCATCTCTAGGGTTTACAGAGAACGGTCTGAAAAAGAGGAAATATCCAGTGAGCCTTGTTGATGTGAGAGGTCAGAGGAGAATAGGCAGACTGGTTCCAGATAAGAGAAAGGCAACAGGAACTCAAATAACTAAACACAATCTCTGAGGAACGTTTCCAACACGTTGTTGAAAGTGTGCCATGAAGAATTAAGACAGTTCTGAAGGCAAAGGGGGTCCAACCTTTTACTAGTACCTAATGAAGTGGCTGGTAAGTGTAGACATGTGTGTACTTCCCCAGTGACAGTGCAGGACCTTGTTTTCTGAGAGTGAGGATTATTATTACAGTATTTTACATTATTATTACTATTATTACAGGACAAATTTAATACGTGTACAAAATGCAAGGTACATTAAAGCAAGGTAGGCCATTGCAGCTCTGGTAGCTGTATACTATATCTGGTGTGTAGCAGATGCAGAGCCGTCATGTTTCCTGCAAGCATTTGTTTCTCATGGCCCAGGGGCCACAAAGGCACTGTGACATCAGCTATTTTTGTGGTTTTCGGCATGTGGGTTGCGGCATGTGTTGTGTGGTCAAGGTGGGGTCCTAACTCTGAACTTTTACAACCCTGTGTTGTAACTTCCTGAAAGCATAATTTTTGTTGCTTTGTGTAAACTACTGCACTCTTTATATTAAATTGTCTTAACCAGAATAATTTTAGTTTTAATGCTATTTTTGCTACATTTTCTGTGTGGGAGTAATATAAATGTGTGTGAACATCCCCCGAGACAGTTTAAGCCCTTTTTTCAGAGAGTACGGATTATTATTATGGGCCAAAAATGAAACATATCTGTACAAAATGCAATATAAACTAATGTGGTGTAAATCACTGCAGCTACGACAGCTGTATACTGCATCTTGTGTGTAGCAGATGCAGAGTTATCAAGTTTCCCACATGTATTTGTTTGGTGCTCCTCCCCTGATCATGGTCAGCTGGTGTTTGTTTAGAGAGAAGCATGAAAAGTGTTTAAGGACACACAGTGAGAAGCGCTCTAAAGAAGACTGAAATAAGTGAAACTTCAAAGAGACGTTTATTTCATGTGTCACGTATGTATAAATAATAACGCATTCTGGGTCACTCACGCTAGAGTTTGTGTCTGTGAGGCCTTTTCAGGTTTCCAGCCAGTGTAGCCCAGCGCCCCCCCTCTGCAGCAGCCACACTTAATACTATTATAGCTACTTCACCTTAGAGATGTAGACCACACAGATGATGCATGGCCATGAGATCACACCTCATTATCATAAAAGGGCCAGAGAGAACAACCAATCAGACCACAGAGGAGAGATAACAGATAAAAAAAGAACAAGATGCAGAAAAGCACATGAGCTTAATGTGGTTTTAGTTCTCACACTTTTAACCATCAAAATGTAAGAACTGCTTAAACACAGTTTTGAGACTCAAGATTGTAAATTATGAGTACAAATTAGTAACACATTGCTGAGAAATGGCGACATACCTATACAAAAAGTTTATACATATATATAAATATATAAAATGCACTTCAAAATTCCAAAGCAGGTGTAAAAGCTGACTGAGCAATGTGTATCATGAAGTGTGATCTTAAGGAACTTAAGGAACGGTAAGCTTACATTTAGGGAACTTCATGAAAGCAGAGGAGCTACCAGGTGAACATAATTTGATTTGGTTTTATGAAATTCCTGCAGGACGGAGACAATGAAGGAAAAAGTGGTCAGTGACAGTTCAATGTACTCAAACATGTAAGCAAATAAGCTGAGACATCAAATGAGAACAATGTGGCAGAAAGATGGAGTGGAGAAAAGTGCAGCGTATGACTTCTCTTTATTTGTCTGTTTCTCATGTCCACTTGTGTGAGCTGTGAAATGCTGCACCACAAAAGAGGAAACAGTCAGTGTTCTCACGGCTCAGAGACCAACACGTCACTCTGTGTGGTTTGTGATTCTGGAGAAGCTGCTGATAAAATCTCTAAACGTCAGAAGAGTTCCGGTCTAGCTGATTTAAACACAGCTCCTGTGAGCTGCACGGACATTAGAGTGGGTTAGACACCAGTGAAGAGCTGCTGAGAGAGCTGTGGACTCAGTGTGGTATACAGGGCTAGTGTAGTGCTGGGTGTGGAGTGGTCAGTGTGCTGTGGACTCAGTGTGGTATACAGGGCTAGTGTAGTGCTGGGTGAGGAGCGGTCAGTGTGCTGTGGACTCAGTGTGGTATACAGGGCTAGTGTAGTGCTGGGTGTGGAGCGGTCAATGTGCTGTGTACTCAATGTGGTATACAGGGCTAGTGTAGTGCTGGGTGTGGAGCGGTCAATGTGCTGTGGACTCAGTGTGGTATACAGGGCTAGTGTAGTGCTGGGTGTGGAGCGGTCAATGTGCTGTGGACTCAGTGTGGTATACAGGGCTAGTGTAGTGCTGGGTGTGGAGCGGTCAGTGTGCTGTGTACTCAATGTGGTATACAGGGCTAGTGTAGTGCTGGGTGTGGAGCGGTCAATGTGCTGTGGACTCAGTGTGGTATACAGGGCTAGTGTAGTGCTGGGTGTGGAGCGGTCAGTGTGCTGTGAACTCAGTGTTGTTTTACTAGTGAGGATGTTGCTGACTTTCTATCTTCTCTTCATTGGGCTTCATGTCTCTGAAGGTGAGTGACTTTTTTATCATTACTGAGTTACTGACATCATGCTAATTTAATTTATGAGCTGGTCAAAAATTGTGATTAGCATGAGTTGCATTTTGACATTAAACGTAAAATATTCAGACAGAATTTCATGTACATATAAGTTATAAGTATGCACATATATGTTGCTCTGGAAAACGAACAAAATAACAAAAACACTTCATTGTAATAAAAGTCAAAGGAATATTGTTTTGTTTTTGCATGTCACTTCAAACCACTTCTTCTGGTCCATTTATTCTGAATTTTGACATGATATGAAGGACAGTAATGATATGCTTTACATGCATCTTTTTCTGTATTGTTTTCTTTGTTTATAAAGGAGATTTGAGGGTTTTTAAGTGATTATCTGAAACTGTGGGTTGAAATTACATTCTTAAAATAAAAACTGTGATCATGATTTCATAAAAAGAGTTTAGAATTAATTTGATCTTTCTGATGTGTGTTTCTGCAGGCTGTGCTCTGGTGGGAAACGGTGGACCACAATTGCCTATCACAGCTCAGACAGGAGGGTCAGTACTGCTGCCCTGCTACTGCACTGACCTAAACACTAAGCCTGAGGCTTTGATCTGGAGAAAAGCCAACAGAAACACAAGTAAATGGGAAGATATGTCCCTTAAGGGTGATCAGTACAGAGACAGAGTTCAGCTGGTTAATGGTCACTCTCCAGGAAATCTTTCTCTACTCATATCACACCTGACTGAAGAGGATGGAGGAGATTACTACTGTGCTGTTAATGGTTCATATATATTCATCAAACTGACTTTAAAAGGTAAAACACTCTCAGTTTATATTCTAACTGTATTTCAAAACTTCATTAATATTAATGAATGTAACAGTATAGAGAACCGACTCTATGAGTTTTCTAAGCACTGCCCCCCTCATCACTGCTCACCTCCAGTCGTGTGTAAAAGTTTGTGCACCCTGGTCAAACGACATGCATCATTGATTTTTTAAAGTGAAAATAATTTACACATCCTCTACAGAACACACGTCTGCACATTTTAATGCACAGTTACTGACTATTTGATAAGTTTAACATCTTGGGGGAAACTTTCTCTGTGCAACGGTTCCAGCATATTTTACATTTTTGTTAGATGTTATATATTAAATTAAAATTCACAGAACTTGTCATATTTAAGTGTGAGGATGTGTTCACTCATTTTCACTTTGAAATTATTTCATTTTTATGTATTTTCTCAATCCTAGGTTGAAAGCTCACACTTGTGTTTTGGGGTTTGTGTGTGTTTATGTGTGTTTCAGTAAATGTCCAATTATTTCCCATTTCTCAAACATTCAAAAGCCAGTAAACACATAATAAACAAACAATTTATTTTTCAGTTGAACACACTTGTGATGCTTTTGGAGAAATCAGTAAAGTTACCATTAAGAAACTATATGTAACACAAAGAGATGATATATATGATTTATCACATGGTATTATTGAGTGCTGTATTTGCAGATAATTATTGAAAATCGCTATCATCAATTATATTATTAATATTAATAAATGCCGAAAATTATATATTATTTTAAAAATAATAATGTGCTCAGGAATCCTTAAAATAAAATTTTCCAAACTTGGATATTAATCATGTTATTATTCCTTCAGCTGGGTGGTTAATTTACATTTACAAATACTTGAGGTGTGAGTCCAAGAGGGTTACAGCATATTTTACATTTTTGTTAGATGTTATATATTAAACTAAAAATGACATAGGCCACATAACTGAAGCGCATGTCTTTGCACTACTATTTTTAAGTGTATTATATTGACTTCATTTTTATTTTAGTGTTTTGTTTTTAACATTAGGATTTGGGAAGGTACAAATACATACTTTACCCTGAAATGGAACACATGCATGATTTCTCCTGTTTCTCAGACTCTCACTGTGGAGCAGGATTCTGTAACGTATGAACAGAATCGCAGACGCTCGCAGGTAAAAGGGGAAGAGATTTATTACCGGAGGTAATCAGGAGAATCCCCAGAGGGAGAAAACATATATCCGAGTCCAATCCAAAGTCGTGACACAATTCAGTCCAGGCAGGCAGAGGTACACAAGGGCAAAACAATACACAAAACCGGGTCAGGAGTAGCGAGAAGTCGATACACAGGAAATATACTATAGTTATACCGCTCAGTAATTGCATGGAACAATACCTCGCAAAGAGTCCAAGTAAAGTCCCAGCTTATAAAGAGAGAAACAGGTGCACAACATTAGAATTCCGGCGACTGTGATCGCTGACAGGTGTGGGGGAAGATCACGTGATCCTCCCTAGCATTCTGGGAAGTGGAGTCCGACTTCCCCGTTGACTGCGTGACAGTACCCCCCCCCAAAGAGTCCTGACGGACCTGACCACGGGGACGACCAGGACGACCACACCGACCACCACCAGGAACCAGGCCGGAGTCGCCAGAATGCCGGAACGACTGCGATCCTCGCATCCCAGACCCCAGACGGGCTGGCTGGGAGCAGGAGAGTCCCTTGCGTGGGCGGCCTCGTGGACGTGGGGCCGGTCTCTCCGGGTGCCGACTGTGAAAGTCCCGGATGAGACCCAGATCCAGCACATCTTTAGCCGGTACCCAAGACCTTTCCTCTGGACCATAGCCTTCCCAGTCCACGAGGTACTGCAATAGTCCACCACGCCTGCGGGAATCTAGCAGTCTCCGGACAGCGTATACCGGCGTTCCTTCCATCCAGTCTGGTGGCGGTGGCGTAGTATCTGGTGTCGCCTCGTCCAATGGTCCTGTAACCACAGGTTTGAGTAGAGAAACATGGAAAGAATTAGATGAACGAAACCTTGGGGGTAAGTCTAGCTTATAAGTAACGTCATTGATTCTCCTCAAGATTTTGAAAGGTCCAGTGTATTTGGGAGATAATTTTTTACAAGTCCCCTCCGGACGTCTGAAGTTCTTGGTGGATAACCACACTCGATCTCCTGGATTGTAGGTGGGTGTTGGACCCCTGTGTTTATCCGACTGTACCTTTTGACGACGAATAGCCTCTTCTATTCTGCAGTGTGTTTGTTCCCATACCTGCTCACTCCTTTTCATCCATTCATCTACCGCCGGAACATCGGTTCGGACCCCTGTCCAGGGTGCAACAGGTGGCTGGTAGCCTAGGATACACTGAAAAGGGGTTATACCGGTCGTAGAGCTAATGAGGGAGTTTTGTGCTATTTCTGCCCAGATTAAATAGCGTGACCAGTCTCTGGGATTTTCATGGCAGAAGAGCCGCAAGAACTTCCCTAGTTCCTGATTAGCTCTTTCACATTGTCCATTCGATTCGGGATGGTAACCTGAAGACAGACTGATTGAGACCCCCAAATGTTCAAAAAACGCTGCCCATACCTGAGACGTGAATTGGGGTCCTCTGTCGGAGATGATATCTTCCGGAATTCCATACGCCCGGAAGACCACTTGAAATAGGGCTTCTGCTGTCTGAAAGGCACTGGGAAGGGCTTTGAATGTCACAAACCTGACTCCCTTCGAGAATCTGTCAATTATCGTCATTATGGTAGTGAATGTCTGTGAGACTGGCAAGTCTGTTACGAAATCGACAGCGATGTGTGACCATGGCCGGTTGGGAACTGGTAGGGGTAGAAGTCGCCCCGCTGGCAGTACTTTAGGTGTCTTGCATTGGGCACAAATAGAACATGAGGCTACAAAATTATGTACATCTTTGATCATGTCCTCCCACCAATATCTATTAATAAGGAGTTGTTGGGTGCGTGTTTCACCTGGGTGCCCTGATGTTAACGACGAGTGTGCCCAGGTGATAAGTGCAGTTCTGAAGGCAGGGGGTACATACAACTTCTCTGGTGGACACTGTTCAGGTATGCGAATGCTGGGGAGAGCTTTCTCAATCTCCTCGTCTATTCTCCAACGAATGGAGGATATCTTTACCTCGGGGGGAAGAATTGGGTGAGGATCCTCGTCTTGCTCATGGTTGATTTGGGTGTGAAATTTCCGGGACAATGCATCTGCCTTGGTGTTGCGACTTCCGGGTCTGTAGGTGATACTAAATTGAAAGCGAGAGAAAAACAAAGACCACCTGGCCTGTCTGGCATTGAGCCTCTTAGCTGTCCGGAGATATTCTAAATTCTTATGATCCGTAAGTACAGTGAACGGATGATTGGCGCCCTCCAGCCAATGTCGCCATTCCTCAAGAGCTAATTTGATAGCCAACAATTCTCTATCTCCTATTCCATAATTTCTTTCCGTCTGTGATAGTTTATGCGAAAAAAATGCTATGGGGTGTAGTTTAATGGGAGACCCGGTCCGTTGCGACAGAACTGCTCCCACCCCGGTTTCAGACGCATCTACTTCTACTACAAAAGGCAGCTTAGGATCAGGATGAGCCAGTATCGGGGCTTGGGTGAAAGCTTTCTTCAAGTCTTGGAAGGCTCTTTCTGCTTGAGCATTCCAATTGAGTCTCTTAGGGTTCCCTTTCAGTAATGAAGTCAATGGAGCCGCAATACCACTGAAATTTCTAACGAAGCGACGATAGAAATTAGCAAAACCCAAAAACTTCTGCAACTCTTTTACGGATGTTGGTTGTGGCCAATCTAGTACTGCCTCTACCTTATGATCGTCCATAACTATCCCCTGTTGACTAATGATATACCCCAAAAAGACAACTGAGCGCAAATGAAATTCACATTTTTCACCTTTTAGATATAAGTTATTCTGTAGTAGTCTCATAAGCACCTCTCTAACGTGATGGATATGTTTGTCAAAGGAAGGTGAATACACCAGGATGTCATCAAGATACGCGATTACAAATTTTCCCAACATGTCTCACAGTACATCATTAATGAACGCCTGGAACACAGAGGGGGCGACAGAGAGCCCGAAAGGCATAACTAAATATTCATAATGCCCCCTGGTGGTCAAAAATGCGGTTTTCCATTCATCTCCTTCCTTAATCCGAATTAAGTTATACGCGCTGCGGAGATCTAATTTGGTGAAGTATTGGGCCCCTTGCAGTTGTTCCAGTGCTACCGGGACCAGGGGTAAAGGATATGGATATGCCTTGGAAATTTGATTAAGAGCCCTGTAATCAATACACGGTCTAAGCCCTCCATCCTTCTTCTTTATAAAAAAGAAACTAGAGGCTATGGGAGAGGTGGAAGGGCGAATAAAGCCCTGATCTAAGGCTTCATTAATATAACTGTCCAGGGCCTTCTGTTCCTCTTGTGTTAGGGGATATACTCTGGCTTTGGGCAGTATGGGTTCTGAAATCAAGTCTATAGCACAATCATAGGGTCTGTGGGCTGGTAATTTAGTGGCATTCTTCTTACTAAACACCTCCTTTAAATCTAGATATTCTTGTGGGATTTTGAAGGGAGACTCAGTGTCTGGGCTTTCAATAGTGGTTGATCTAATGGCGATAGATGAATTCTTAAGACAATTTTTGAAACAGTAATCCGACCATTGTGTAACAGTACGATCAGTCCAAGAAATGGTCGGGTTATGCCTTTCTAACCACGGAAGCCCAAGGATCACGTCAAAGTCAGTTTGATCTAGGATTAGGAAAGACAACTTCTCAGAATGCAAAGCACTAGCGTGTGTTTCAATAGGGATGGTGACATGGGTGATTGGCTGAAATCCCACAGGATCTCCATCTAATGCAGTAACTTCTAATGAATTCCGGAGGTTCTTGACAGGGATGCGTAGCTTCTCCACTATCTGAGCATGTATGAAGTTCCCCTCGGCTCCAGAGTCGATTAGTGCTGAAACGACAACAACCTTGGGGTGAAGGCACAACCTAACAGGTAGCAGTACAGATTTAGAAACCAGCCCCTTCGTGGGAATACTCACCACGTTAGCACGCGGAGTGAACTCCACGTGCTTTCCTGGGGTTGGTGCCTTATTTTGAGAGGTTCTCTTGCGACAGTCTCTGATGCGGTGACCAGGTTGTCCACAAAAAAAACACAACTGCTGGGAAAAACGGTGTTGCCTCTCTTCCTCTGACAACCGGGATGATTCACATACCATGGGTTCCGGAATCTCAACGTCCCTTGGAACCCTAACAGGATGTGATATGTTTCGTGGGCCTCGTGCGCTTCCCTTCTTCCTTCTGGAGTTCATTAAATGATCTAGCTTGATGGCCAGTGATATCAGTTGATCTAAACTCAATCCTTCATCCTTACTGGCAAGCTCATTGAGGACTTCTGGGTTCAGTCCGTGTCTAAACATCACTAGAAGGGCCGTCTCATTCCAACCGCTACTGGCTGCGAGTGTTCTGAATTCCAGCGCGTATTCCACTACCGAGCGTGGGCCCTGACGTAGTTGGGTTAACAGTTCTCCGCTTACTTTTCCCTCATAGGGGTGATCAAAAACTAGTTTAAACTCCTTCAAAAAATGCTCATACGTCCATCCATTGAAGGCAGGCCAGCTAGCTGTAGCCCATTCTAATGCCTTTTCTGATAATCGGGACACCACGAAAGAAATTTTAGCTTGGTCTGACCCTACTGGCGAATTGTCAAAGAAAACTGAGCATTGCAACAAAAAACCTCTGCATAGATCAGGATTGCCTGTGAATTTATCGGGTTTACTAACCGGAAACGTTGTTAGGGTCGGCGTTGTCACTGGGTTAACGGGAGCCGTCCTGAGTGTCGAATCTGTCGGCTGCATTCCCCGAAGCTGGCTGGTCATTTCCTTGATGCTGTCTACAAGCTGTACCAACTGAGCTTGCTGTACTGCTTGTTGGTTAGTTAGGGACTCCAGTGAACTCGTTACTCCTGAGAGAACCTGCTGATGTTGTCCCAGAAGTTGACCCTGTTCCGTAAGTGCCCTTCGAAAAACATCCCCTTCCGCCGTCTGCATGGTAGGCGAGGTATTCTGTAACGTATGAACAGAATCGCAGACGCTCGCAGGTAAAAGGGGAAGAGATTTATTACCGGAGGTAATCAGGAGAATCCCCAGAGGGAGAAAACATATATCCGAGTCCAATCCAAAGTCGTGACACAATTCAGTCCAGGCAGGCAGAGGTACACAAGGGCAAAACAATACACAAAACCGGGTCAGGAGTAGCGAGAAGTCGATACACAGGAATTATAGTTATACCGCTCAGTAATTGCATGGAACAATACCTCGCAAAGAGTCCAAGTAAAGTCCCAGCTTATAAAGAGAGAAACAGGTGCACAACATTAGAATTCCGGCGACTGTGATCGCTGACAGGTGTGGGGGAAGATCACGTGATCCTCCCTAGCATTCTGGGAAGTGGAGTCCGACTTCCCCGTTGACTGCGTGACAGATTCACAAGTGGTAGATGTGCACACTGCAAGGAACTGTAGCTGCGTCTTTGTGGGTTTTAACAAACTGTTAAAAGATGCACCACAAAAAAGGAAGCAGCACGTTTTCTCATGAGCAAGAACAAACATACTGTAACAGGCACTGTGGACTATGTAAGGGATACCGTTGGAACCACTTCTGTACATATGAGGGCACATTTACATCGTTTGTACCTTCAGGAACAAAAAAATGTACCAGCACAGAACCTTTTACTTACAGTCTGCACACAACAAAGAAACCCTCTATATTCATTGCGGTATTTTTTGATATCATATGAGAAAATATAAGCAACCTACATTGAAAATCAAAGCCACAAACAAGTAAACAGCTACTTTTCTCACAGCCCAGGGGCCAAGAAGGCACTGTGCTGTCAGCTGGGTTTTTGGTAGTCATGGTTTTGTCAGTTATTTTGAGCACAGAGCTTCTTTGGTAATAGGACGGGGGGTCAAGTAAAGAGGTCTGCAGTGTTTATGTGTCTGTACGATTACAGATAGTGTCACATGAAACTACTAAGACTTAAATATGTCAAGGCAAATATTGCATGAGGATTTCATGTGTAGTGTTTTCATGTAAAACCACGTCCTCGATTTAAAGTAGAATTGTGAAATGATGCAACACATATGAGGAAACAATTAGTTTTCTAATGGTGTAAAGACTCAAGAGGCAGCTGGGTTTATGGCTTGATGGTTGTGGAGGAGTCAGCAAAATTTCTTAAAACCTAGCAGTGTGATGACAGCTGGGTTTTTGCTGAGTAACTTGGGTGAAGTTGTTGTCACACTTCATGTCACTAAAGTTAAGCTTGGAATTCATGTGAAAATGTAACTGTATACAAATTGACTGGGACAATTATAACTGACTATATGACACCATTAAGGAAAGTGCCTTTGGTCAGTTTGCATTGTTTTTCTGTGTATCACATGACTGGAATTCACTTCTGATGGCAGCCCATGCCCAGCGTCAGCTAGAGAGGAATAAATCCTCCCCTGTTTGTGCTGTGGAACACTGGAACTGCACTCTCTGGAGTGATACAGCACCATGCAATACCTTTGGGATGAGTTAAAGTGGTGTCTGTGATCCAACATCAGTACCTGACTGCACTAATGCTCTTTTGGATGAATGTAATCAGATCCTTAGAGCAATGTTCCAACATCTAAGCCTTCCCAGAATAGCAGACTGTTACTTCAGTAAAGAAGAAACAAACTCTTAATTATATCTTCAATTTCAGACATAATGTTGAGCAGGTGTCTACAAACCTTTGGACATATAAGGTCCAGATGTACATACAAGTGTATGTGCAGCACAATGTGTGCCTTGTTACTGCAATATGTACCCACAACATGCTGGAATTTAATATTTGTTTACTGAAGATGTAACTTATCACTCAAATATTGAATGTCTGAGTAAAATATGTGACATTATTTTGCTGGATTGATATAAGAAACAGCTATAAACCACCAACTGGCCTGCACAGAAACTTAGAAATAACCGTATAAAATGACCTAATAGGCTGACCCAGGGTGTGTGTAGAAAAATAAGCCAGAACAAGCAGGTAATCAGAGTCCAATGCTCCAAAAGCATTCAAAGAAAAGAAGTCATTTGACTTCAGAGGCAGACAAAGTTGTGTATCATTGGCAGAACAGTGATAAGCAGTACTGTAATTCTGGGTTTCCAAAAGGGAGCATGCATATATATATATATACATATCCATCCATCCATCCATTTTCTAAGCCACTTCTCTGTCAGTGTTGCGGGATACATATATATATAATATATTCTGTATTGTTTTCTTTGTTTATAAAGGAGATTTGCAGGTTTTCTAAGTGATTATCTGGAACTGTGTGTTGAAATTACATTATTAAAATAAAAACTGATCATGATTTCATGAAAAGAGTTTAGAATTAATTTGATCTTTCTGATGTGTGTTTCTGCAGGCTGTGCTCTGGTGGGAAACGGTGGACCATTATTGTCTATCACAGCCCAGACAGGAGGGTCAGTACTGCTGCCCTGCAACTGCATTGACCTGCACGCTAAGCCTGAGGCATTGATCTGGAGAAAAGCCAACAGAAACACAAATAAATGGGAAGATATGTCCCTTAAGGGAGATCAGTACAGAGACAGAGTTCAGCTGTTTAATGGTCACTCTCCAGAAAATCTCTCTCTACTCATATCACACCTGACTGAAGAGGATGGAGGAGATTACCAGTGTGCTGTTAATGATTCACATATATTCATCAGACTGACTTTAAAAGGTAAAACACTCTCAGTTTATATTCTAACTGCATTTCAAAACTTCATTAATATTAATGAATGTAACAGTATAGAGAACCGACTCTATGAGTTTTCTAAGCACTGCCCCCCTCATCACTGCTCACCTCCAGTCGTGTGTAAAAGTTTGTGCACCCTGGTCAAACGACATGCATCATTGATTTTTTAAAGTGAAAATAATTTACACGTCCTCTACAGAACACACGTCTGCACATTTTAATGCACAGTTACTGACTATTTGCTAAGTTTAACATCTTGGGGGAAACTTTCTCTGTGAAACGGTTCCAGCATATTTTACATTTTGTTAGATGTTATATATTAAATTAAAATTCACAGAACTTGTCATATTTAAGTGTGAGGATGTGTTTTCACTCATTTTCTCTTTGAAATTACTTCATTTTTATGTATTTTCTCAATCCTAGGTTGAAAGCTCACACTTGTGTTTTGGTGTTTGTGTGTGTTTATGTGTGTTTCAGTAAATGTCCAATTATTTCCCATTTCTCAAACATTCAAAAGCCAGTAAACACATAATAAACAAACAATTTATTTTTCAGTTGAACGCACTTGTGATGCTTTTGGAGAAATCAGTAAAGTTACCATTAAGAAACTATATGTAACACATAGAGATGATACATATGATTTATCACATGGTATTATTGAGTGTTATATTTGCAGATAATTATTGAAAATCACTATCATCAATTATATTCTTAATATTAATAAATGCAGAAAATTATATATTATTTTAAAAATAATAATGCGCTCAGGAATCCTTCAAATAAAATTTTCCAAACTTGGATATTAATCATATTATTATTCCTTCAGCTGGGTGGTTAATTTACATTTACAAATTCTTGAGGTGTGTGTCTGAGAGGGGCTTATATTTTTAAATAAATAATTACTTATACTACAGATCAGTCATAACATTAAATCCACCTCTTGTTTTTACTCTCTTTTCCACTGTATCAGCTCCACTTACCATCTAGAAGCTCTTTGTAGTTCTAATTACAGACTGTAGTTCATCTTTACTGTGAATACTTTTTTAGCCCTTTTTTATTATTAATATACTCACCAAAACACACAGCGCTGAAATATTACAGTGAACTGCCTGCTGATGTTCTGCTCCTTCACTGACTATCTAATTCTTCTCTCTCTACAGAGGGTCCACCTACAAATACACCAACTAGGACAGTGGTCAGTGTGCAGACCAGACCGGCCACTTCAACCACACATTCCTCTCAAAAGCCTGATGGTAAGTACAGCAAACTGACTGCAGCTGAACTGAACATTTGACTGCTTTCTTATTTTTTGTATGGAGTTTTTTAAATTCTGCACGTTTACTTCTTATTTTGTGGAACTGAACATGAAATGTGACCTGAGCAAAAGTTATGACAGATTTTGTATTTAATATTTTATTTCTTTTCAATATGTTCAATAAGTTTAACATCTTGTGGGAAACTTTCCCTGAGCAGCAGTTCCAGCATATTTTACATTTTTGTTAGATGTTATATACTAAATTAAAAATGACAGAGTGTGTCATATTTAAGTGTGTTCCCTGTACAGGATGGGTTCACTTATGTTCATGTTGAAATTATTTCATTTTGATGGATTTTGTCAGTCCTAGGTTGAAAGCTCACACTTGGTGTTTGTGTGCTTTCATGTGTATTCTGGTAAAAATTGTCCAAATGTTTCTTTGGCATGGGCCTGTCCCCAGCTGTGAAAGCCTGCAGGAAGGCGGCGCCTAAACTCAGAGTGGAGACAAAGCCCGTCAGGGAGAGGAAGGCAGCAAATGAGGGTAGGGGGGCAATGGTTGGGGGTGCACGAGTCCCGAGTCCCAAGTATCTGGGCACTGGTTCTGGTCCTGCAGTGAAAACATTCTAATTTGCTGAGTTTCCCTCTTTCGTGCTTCTTGTGGCCGTCATCGTCTCCTCTCTTGTGGCTGGTCGGGATTTGTGCATCATCCCCCACTCGCTAGCAGATCTCTCCCCTGTCATCCTCATTGGGGTTCGTCACGATTCGGTGTTCAGGCCCTGCCTTCCTTCCTCTCGTGGCCATTGTTGGGGCCTGGGGTACAGGTGCCTGCTACAGTTTCCCATTTCTAAAACATCAGTCCAAAACCAGCTTTGGCAAGTGGATGAAACTTTAGTAAACTGAGCAGAATATGTAAATGGCCTAATTTCAGAAATCTCTACCCACTGTCAGAGAAGTTCTCACCCATTTTTGTAGCTTTTCCAGTTGGTCCAGTTGGTCACTGTCCATGGTGCTGAACCTGCATCCTCCAGCTCAGCTTCAGCACCAATGTTGTGGACAATGATCTGAATGAGGCAGGTAGACACAATCTAGCTTCTCTCTGTGTCTCTGGAAAGAGCCGCTCACTGTGAGGTTCCACTGTGTGGAATAAATGCACATTGTTCATGCAAATTGTCATGTCAACTGACATAAAATGTAATTAGAGGAAGATGATGTCGTTGTTTTGTAGCTGTGTTGGTAGCTGTTTAAAAACACACTGATATACAAATCTAATGAATGTTGTCCAGATTGTGTCCAAATCTTTAAGAACATATGTAAATGCACTCAGGTGATTAAATAAATACTCACTATGTGAGAGAAAAGGACTAAAATGACCCACTTCTTGTTCCAGAACCTCCACCGTCTTTGCCCTACATCCCCTTCGCCTTGGTCACTGTGATCTTTCTCCACATTATAGTAGCTGTGGTTTATTACACCAAGAGAACCAAAGGTACAAACTACACAGTCAAGCTGTTGTAATCATAATAATTTCTTGTGTGTCTTAATTTATCAAGTATTTTATTTATCTCTGTCAGATCCTGCCAGAGTTACCTACAGCACTGCTGATGGAGTGGTCAGTCTGGATTAGTGTATTTTGGCAACACTGGCATGACGTCACCATACAGAAGACAAAACCTCTTAAAATCACGAGTGGAAGAATTACTCTGCTGGTGATGTTCATAAAGTGCCAAGATATGTATCTTATTTTTTTAAGCTGAACTGCTAATGATACAATTGTACTGTTGCACATTAAATGTGACATAATATTATGTATTATTATACATGTAATAGCATAATATTTTGACCTTTTATGTGGCCACGACCTGCCAGGAGGCCCAAGGTTTTATTACACACTTTTATAAGCCAACACAACCAGCTTTCATTGAAGTCCCTGTAGAGATTGAACAAAAGCCTTAGTATATAAAAAGGCTGAGATTTTGGGGTTAATATAACATTATTATTATTATTATTATTATTATTACTATTATTTCTGCTTCATGTATTCATATTTTTGCTGTGTAAAATGTCATGGCTCTGTACAAATTTCATTGTCTTAACTGGATAAATTTTACTTTTAATGATATCAAGAAAACATCAAAATTAAACCATGAAAAAACTGATATCATCACTGATATTTTATGCGATTCTACATTCATGTGAATTTATGTGTAACTATGAATGAACAAGGATTATAAAAATGTTTTCCTTATTATTTATTTAACAAAACCATGTGTGTCATTATTATAGCCCCCCTTGCATTTAATACTTTGTGTCACCTTTGTTTGCCAACATAACAGCACTGAATCTTGAGAGCCCACTCCTCAATACAGAAGCTCTCCAGTTCCTCCAGACTCCCAGAATGCTTTTTACAGTAGTGTTTAGGTCCAGGACAGGGATGATACACTTGAAATCTTTCATTTTGTGGTTATTCAACACTTTTTGTGTGGATATAGATGCTCGTTTTCATTACTGTTCTTCTGGGAAGACACCCAGATTAGGCTTTTTGCAGAGGCAGCTAAGTAGCTTTTAATTAATATCACCTTGCAGTTCATGCAGTTTGGTGATGTCATTCATATATAAATACACAGATTTCAATCCATACTTGTGTCTTTTTATGTTGCTGCTTTGAGAGTTTGCTGTAGAAAAACTGTCTTCTTTCTCATCTGATTCTAGAACTGAGTTGCATTCAAACACTTTGTGGTTAGATTAAACTGGCTTTCTTCCAGCGCTCCTTCCAAACTGTTTGTTGGCATTGTGGTGTCATTGCAGTGGAGTTCTGTAGACTTGTTGACCCCAAAACCCTACAATCATGATTCTTTGAGAAACTGCTGTCTCTCTGCCCAGTCTCAACCATACATGTGTGTACTGCCCCTATGACCATTCAGTTCTGTTGCTCTGAGAGTGGAGATCTTTCTTACAGGACAAAACTGATACATATGTTTCAATGCAGGCTGTAGCAGTTATGACAACTATATATACACCAATCAGGCACAACATTATGACCTCCTCCTTGTTTCTATGCTGATTGTCCACTTTATCAGCTCCACTGACTGTATAGCTGCACTTTGTAGTTCTACAGTTACAGTCTGTAGTCCATCTGTTTCTCTGATACTTTGTTAGTCCCCTTTTTACCCTGTTCTTTAGTGCTCAGGACCCCCATGGACCCTCACAGAGCCGGTACTATTTGGGTGGTGGATCATTCTCAGCACTGCAGTAACACTGATGTGGTGTTGGTGTGTTAGTTTGCGTTGTGCTGGTACGAGTGGATCAGACACAGCAGAGAGCCTGCCAGAAGGCAGGGCCTGAACATCAAATCGCGATGTACCCTGGCCTGGACAGAGGACCACCTTCATATGAGGCAGGTGGTCCTAATGTTTGGGCTCATTGGTGTGAATCACTCAGCTCATTGTACTGATGACACTGATTAGGGAATATACAGGGGAAGAAAGTTATCATCAAGAAAACTTTTAATTTTCCACTCAACGTTCCTTACACTAAAATGGTAGATAATTCCATTTGTGTTTTGTCAACAGCTCTGGATTTTTAAATGTTTGAAACTAAAGACATTGTCCAGACTTTAATATTTATTAGCTTGTTATTCTTTCAATGTTCATGAAACTAAATGGGCTCTAATCCGGCTGGACATGACCATGTTAGGTATTTATTACACATGTCTGTGCTGTTTAGCTTTCTTCTCCTTTTATAGTCACATGTCTAAAGATGAACATGTGTGTATTTAATAAACCCTGTTCTGCTCGTTCAAAATGATCTGCACAAAAAAAATAAAAGGTTGATGTTCGGTGTCTCAACACTGAGCTGTTTACTGACGTGCTCTTCCTGCACTGACTGTCAAACTCTTCTCTCTCTACAGAGGGTCCACCTACAACTACAACATCTACTGCAGTGGTCAGTGTGCAGACCAGACCAGCCACTTCAACCACACATTCATCTCAAAGGCCTAATAGTAAGTACTGCACACTGACTGCAGCTGAAAGCACATGAATATTCAGTTGTGTTGCTGTTATTCTACCCCCAGCCTCTTCTCTCCCTCTCTCTCTCTCTCTCTCTCCCTCTCTCTCTCTCTCTCTCTCTCTCTCTCTCTCTCTCTCTCTCTGTCTCTCTCTCTCCCTCTCTCTCTCTCTCTCTCTCACTCTCTCTCTCTCTCTCTCTTTCTCTCTCGTGATGTGTTTTGCGTCACAAGTCACCCCTTGTCTTGTTATAAGTCAGGAGTGCTTTAATGCAGCAGTTTACTCCACATATGGTTAGAAACTTACAAATACACCATTTCTATAAATAGCGGTCCGGTGAAGCATCTGTCAGTAATCCATTGTGGAGAAACAGTAAAAACAGAATCACCTTCACAGTTTTTGTTCAAGTAAAACTCAGTTTCTTTCCTCATAAACTCTGCATTATATTTTATTTCCACTACTATTTATTAATTCTAGGGCTTCTAAAATATTTACACAGTGTTTCAAGTCAAATATTTGATTAAATGAGTCAGTATTATCCACCAAAAATGCCTCATTAGTGCCTCCACCGCTTAGCCAGCTCTGAAGTGCGCTCCACTGAAAAGGCACTCTCTTTGCTGTTTCTGTGCTTGTGTCCTAGAAACGGTGCATTCGATGCTGGGCGCAGTGAAGAGATGCGCTCGCAGCTTACGAGTCTTTTCTCATCCCTCCGCTGGTCTGACATAGATTTCAAGTTTATATTATGGTGCATACGTCTTTACTGTGTGTGTTTTCTAAACAAGCCAGTGTTTATCTAATCATTTGTGGAAGGACTCTTTATTATAAGAGTAATCGTTATCGTAAGCAGCCGATAGTGAACACCCAGTGTACTAAAGCAGGGCTTTATTAGCTGGAATATTAGCCATATTGGCCCTGATTAAAACACTCATAGGCCTGGCTGCTGTGTCAGTCCGTCACATGCAGTTTCAGCAACCTGCATGTGTCCTACAGGTGAGAATATCAAGACAAATAAGTCCGCCTGATGCTTCTCTTATACTGTGTCACAGTAATAAGCCATCAAAACGTCCAGTTTCACAAGAATTGGCCTGCCTGTGTAAAATGATCAAATTGTAAGTTGCTCTGGATAAGAGCGTCAGCCAAATGCCATAAATGTAAATGTAATGTAAATGTAATTTTGTGTAGAGTTTCCAAAAGGGAGCATGCATATACATATATACATATCCATCCATCCGGACTGGGAGGGGCTATATATATATATATTCAGATAGATACATAGATATGTAGCGGGTAGAAGCTAAGAGGACTGGAGTAGTAGTAGGTAAACTATGGGGCACTAGGACCCCGCAGCCACAGCTCATACAACCACAGTAAGACCCAGCAGCACTACAGCCATCTGAGGGACAGTAGGACCCAGTGACGTGGAAGCTCTTCAGAACTAATTTCACTGCTTCTTTTTTAAGCTGTCCTGTGACTCACCTGAGTTGGTAGCTCATGGCCTTTCTGTGCATGGGGTAAACGTGTTCCCCTGTCATGTGAGACTGGTGTGCCTGCATAAAAAGGGAAAACATCCTGTCTCAGAAAGGTTGCAGTTGTCCTTTGAGGTCAAAGAGTTTGAAGCTTGAGTGTTTAGCAAGTGAGAGGCCAGTAAAGGCCTCAGATGACCAGTGCTGTTCCGTTTTAAACACTGATGACTCCAACCAGTTTAATCAAAACTTCACAATGGTTCATTGTGCTCCTGGGATGCTGGGAGGGTATCCAGGTGGTAAACAGCTGCTGCTGCTATAGGGGCAGTAAAACTACACAGGAGTGTGAACATAGCTAAGCTCTAGCCATTGTTTGTGTTTTTTTTTTCTGTGTACTCATTTACTGTATACAGTCGAACCTTTAAACCACTGTCATGTACAAAATATATGTACAACTTACTTTGAAGATGAAAAGAACAGCAGTGGCCTGAAAAAGTCGTTTAGAATTTTTCAGCCTCAGCAGAGTTACTTTCTATGAGCTTTGAAATGGTGGACCATAAATGAGATCATGTTCTGAGTTCATTTTCTCATGGCCCAGGGGCCACAAAGGCACTGACATCAGCTGTTTTTGTGGTTTTCTGAGTTATTTTGAACATAGGTCTCCTTCACTAATTGGACTTCAAGTTGGGTTCAAGTAAAGAGCTCAAGAGTGTTTATATGTATCTAGTAGGCTTTTTCACAGATTGCTGCCAGTGTCCCCTACAACTGCAACTCCAGATAGGCACATTTGGGCCTAATCTCTGCCACTTTCGGCACTTATTGCTCAGTTATGGCACTGACAAGTGTTGTGTGGACCAAATGTGGGCAAAATATCATGAGCCTAGGCTAGACTTGTGTTTTGACAAATATTGTGTGGGCCAGACGTGGGCCAGATGCCATGAGCCAGGCTAGACTTTGGTTATGGCATGTGTTATATAGGCTGAACATGGGCCAGATGTCATGAGCTGGGCTTGACTTGGGTTGCGGCATGTGTTGTGTGGGCAAGGTGGGGTCCTATTGATCACTTTTAGAGTACTTCATGATTTAGCGCTAACTCTGAACTTTTACAACCCTGTGTTGTAACTTCCTGAAAGCATCATCTTTGTTGTTTTATGTAAACTACTGCATTCTTTATATTAAATTGTCTTAACCAGACTAATTTTAGTTTTAATGCTATTTTTGCTACATTTTCTGTGTGTGGGAGTAATATAAATGTGTGTGAACATCCCCAGAGACAGTTTAAGCCCTTTTTTCAGAGAGAGCGGATTATTATTATGGGCCAAAAATGAAACATATCTGTACAAAATGCAACATAAACTAATGTGGTGTAGATCACTGCAGCTACGACAGCTGTATACTGCATCTTGTGTGTAGCAGATGCGGAGTTATCAAGTTTCCCACATGTATTTGTTTGGTGCTCCTCCCCTGATCATGGTCAGCTGGTGTTTGTTTAGAGAGAAGCATGAAAAGTGTCTAAGGACACACAGTGAGAAGCGCTCTAAAGAAGACTGAAATAAGTGAAACTTCAAAGAGACGTTTATTTCATGTGTCACGTATGTGTAAATAACGCACTCTGGGTCACTCACGCTAGTGTTTGTGTCTGTGAGGCCTTTTCAGGTTTCCAGCCAGTGTAGCGCAGCGCCCCCCCTCTGCGGCAGCCACACTTAATACTATTATAGCTACTTCAACTTAGAGATGTAGACCACACAGATGATGCATGGCCATGAGATCACATCTCATTATCATAAAAGGGCCAGAGAGAACAACCAATCAGACCACAGAGGAGAGATAACAGATAAAAAAAGAACAAGATGCAGAAAAGCACATGAGCTTAATGTGGTTTTAGTTCTCACACTTTTAACCATCAAAATGTAAGAACTGCTTAAACACAGTTTTGAGACACAAGATTATAAATTATGAGTACAAATTAGTAACACATTGCTGAGAAATGGCAACATACCTATACAAAATGTTTATACATACATATATGTATAAAAAGTGCAGCGTGGGGAAAGTGCAGCGTATGACTTCTCTTTATTTGTCTGTTTCTCATGTCCACTTGTGTGAGCTGTGAAATGCTGCACCACAAAAGAGGAAACAGTCAGTGTTCTTACGGCTCAGAGACCACCACGTCACTCTGTGTGGTTTGTGATTCTGCTGATAAATTCTCTAAAAGTCATAAGAGTTCCGGTCTAGCTGATTTAAACACAGCTCCTGTGAGCTGCCGGACATTAGAGTGGGTTAGACTCCAGTGAAGAGCTGCTGAGAGAGCTGTGCACTCAGTGTGGTATACAGGGCTAGTGTAGTGCTGGGTGTGGAGCGGTCAGTGTGCTGTGAACTCAGTGTGGTATACAGGGCTAGTGTAGTGCTGGGTGTGGAGTGGTCAGTGTGCTGTGAACTCAGTGTGGTATACAGGGCTAGTGTAGTGCTGGGTGTGGAGCGGTCAGTGTGCTGTGCACTCAGTGTGGTATACAGGGCTAGTGTAGTGCTGGGTGTGGAGCGGTCAGTGTGCTGTGGACTCAGTGTTGTTTTACTAGTGAGGATGTTGCTGACTTTCTATCTTCTCTTCATTGGGCTTCATGTCTCTGAAGATGAGTGTCTTTTTATCTTGTTTCTGAGTTACTGATGTCATACAAAGCTACATTTATGTGCCAAAAAAACTGCAATTATCATGACCATGAGACGTGACACGCTCAAATACAGCATTATATTACATCAATGCACATGCATGTTGCTGTGAAAAAGAAGCATCATCAAAATAGTAACTTTATGGCAGAAGGCAAAAATATTCTCCACTTTTAATGTTAGTCAGTGTAATGAGATTCTTTCCATTTCATTTTCGACAGCATCTGCTGGTCCATTCATTCTGAAATGTTTACTTTTAATTTTATCTGTTCTATTTTCTTTTCTTTGGTTATAAAAATGTTTTTTGTGTATGTAAAATAAAAGAACAGCAAAGAGTAGATAATTAATCACATCTGACTGATGTGTTTCTGCAGGCTGTGATCTGGTGAACAGAGAACAACTGCTGAGTATCACAGCTCATAGAGGAGGGTCAGTACTGCTGCCCTGCTACTGCGCTGACCTACAGACCACACCTGAGGAATTCAGCTGGAAGAAAGACAACACAAAAACAGGCACACGGGAAGAGATATCCAGTGAGAGTGGTCAGTACAGAGACAGAGTTCAGCTGTTTAATGGTCACTCTCCAGGAAATCTCTCTCTACTCATATCACACCTGACTGAAGAGGATGGAGGAAATTACTGGTGTGCTGTTAAAGGTGCTCATTTAAAGATCAGACTGACTTTAAAAGGTAAAACACTCTCAGTTTATATTCTAACTGCATTTCAAAACTTTATTAATATTAATAAATGTAACAGTATAGAGAACCGACTCTATGAGTTTTCTAAGCACTGCCCCCCTCATCACTGCTCACCTTCAGTCGTGTGTAAAAGTTTATGCATCCTGGTCAAACGACATGCATCATTGATTTTTTAAAGTGAAAATAATTTACACGTCCTCTACAGAACACACGTCTGCACATTTTAATGCACAGTCACTGACTATTTGCTAAGTTTAACATCTTGGGGGAAACTTTCTCTGTGCAACGGTTCCAGCATATTTGACATTTTTGTTAGATGTTATATATTAAATTAAAATTCACAGAACTTGTCATATTTAAGTGTGAGGATGTGTTTTCACTCATTTTCACTTTGAAATTATTTCATTTTTATGTATTTTCTCAATCCTAGGTTTAAAGCTCACACTTGTGTTTTGGTGTTTGTGTGCGTTTATGTGTGTTTCAGTAAATGTCCAATTATTTCCCATTTCTCAAATATTCAAAAGCCAGTAAACACATAATAAACAAACAATTTATTTTTCAGTTGAATGCACTTCTGATACTTTTGGAGAAATCAGTAAAGTTACCATTAAGAAACTATATGTAACTCATAGAGATGATACATATGATTTATCACATGGTATTATTAAGTGTTATATTTGCAGATAATTATTGAAAATCGCTATCATCAATTATATGATTAATATTAATAAATGCAGAAAATTATATATTATTTTAAAAATAATAATGCGCTCAGGAATCCTTCAAATAAAATTTTCCAAACTTGGATATTAATCATATTATTATTCCTTCAGCTGGGTGGTTAATTTACATTTACAAATACTTGAGGTGTGTGTCTGAGAGGGGCTTATATTTTTATATAAATACTTACTTATACTACAGATCAGTCATAACATTAAATCCACCTCTTGTTTTTACTCTCTTTTCCACTGTATCAGCTCCACTTACCATCTAGAAGCACTTTGTAGTTCTAATTACAGACTGTAGTTCATCTTTACTGTGAATACTTTTTTAGCCCTTTTTTATTATTAATATACTCACCAAAACACACAGCGCTGAAATACTACAGTGAACTGCCTGCTGATGTTCTGCTCCTTCACTGACTATCTAATTCTTCTCTCTCTACAGAGGGTCCACCTACAATTACACCAACTAGGGCAGTGGTCAGTGTGCAGACCAGACCAGCCACTTCAACCACACATTCCACTCAAAAGCCTGATGGTAAGTACAGCAAACTGACTGCAGCTGAACTGAACATTTGACTGCTTTCTTATTTTTTGTATGGAGTTTTTTAAATTCTGCACGTTCACTTCTTATTTTGAGGAAATGAACATGTTGTGGAACTGAACATGAAATGTGACCTGAGCAAAAGTTCTGACAGATTTTGTATTTAATATTTTCTTTCTTTTCAATATGTTACTGTACTATCTGCAGATCCATATCAATTGATCAATGGTGTTCTAACATTGGCATATGACTATGTCTTGTTAGCTTGTTAGCCAAAACATTATGAACTTTCACAGATGAACCAAATATTGTTGGTTATCTCGTAACAACTGTGCATGTCAAGGTCTTGAATATATTAGATTGTAAGTGAACAGCTGGTCCATATAGTCTCTGTGTTGGATGTGGGAGAAATGAGCAGGCATGAATACTTAACAAATTTGATAAGGGCCTAATGTTTATGGCCAGACGACTGGGACATCTCCAAAACAATAAGACTTGTACTGTTGGAAAGAAGTGAGCTGGTGGAGGAAATTGCCAGTGTTCCGCTAGGAGACCCTGGGTCCAGGCACTCATGTGGACAACAATTTGACTCATGCCACCTTTGTGACAGTAGAGTTTCCCAATGGCAGGGCCTCCTTCAGCAGGATAATGTGTCCTGCCACACCGACCATATTGCTTGAATATGGTCAAGTTCAAGATGTTGCCCTGTCTGAAGTTCCCCAGATCTGCATTTGATTAAGCATCTATGTGTAGCCGGCAGGGCTGAAAGGTATTGTTTTTAGGAGACTTGTATTTTGACAACCAAATCTCAGTTGCGACATTCCTAGGATGCTTAAAGTGGTGTGCAGGTATACTATTTTTTCATTTGTAAGGAGGTGTTGGGGGCTAACAGCGTTGATGCTCTGTAATCTAATGGGTGCGTGGCATATAGGTAGTAATAGTAGAGAGAGGAGTTGTTTTTCCAAGTTTTAGCTCAAATAATAAGGAATGTTTTTATTTTTAGAGTGGGTGATCTAGGAACACATTTTTGTGGGTAATATTTGGTTAAACCTTGACACATATGCTGCCTTCATGTTTACAGAGCATTCAGATTATTTGTGTGTGGTGAGACAAGGAGACACCAGGCATTGAGCGTGACTAGTGCTGCCATTTCAACAGGTACAAGCCTATTGAGCGTATTTAGTTTCAGACTTTGGGCCCAGTCCGTATGGTTAATGAGCTGATTGTATGTTTTATCTATATTTCAGATTGAGCAGTACTGCTGGTGATGATGATGCTCACTGTTTTTGTCCTTCTTATTTTTTCTCATCATTTTCTTCCTTTCAGTGGTTTCCCCTTATGTGCTTAGGTTTAGTTCTAGACCAATTCGTGAGACTATAGGTGCCCTAGCCGGTTGTGCTTAAGGCTGTTTTGAATTAACAGCATCCTGTTAATCCTGCACTTCATTGTGTTTATGTTTTTGTTGTTTGTTTATTTGATTATCTTTTTAGTTGGTAGTGTATTTGTGTTGGTAGTGGGTTGGGGCCTTACTTACGGTATCAGGGTCTGTTATAGTTTATAGTTAAGAGTTGTTAACTGTCTTGCATACAAATGGCTATTTTTTTTCATTGTTCCTTGAATTATTAGTCTTACTATTATTTTTACTACTTTTTTATTGTGTTAATTGTTAAATAAAGTTGTCCAGTGTTTCAGCCTCATACCGTGTTCTGTGTGCCTCATTGAGGAGTGATTGGGTTTTTGCTGTGGTAGAATACTGTTCCAGAGTAGAAGTTGGGACCCCTTTAGCATATAGGGGCTGTTCCCACTAGTGATCAAGGCCACATATGGGATGTGCTGGAAGTCCAATCCACTGCAGCTCCACCTTTCAACCTAAAGGATTTAAAGGATCTGCTGCAAACATCTCAGTGCCAGATACAACACAGCATCTTCATAGGCTTTGTGGAGTCCATATATCTGCAGGTTGGAGCTCTTTTTTGGTATATTAGGCAGTTGATCATAATGTCTTAGCTCATTAGTGCATCTATGCTAGTGTTATGGTTTTGTTATGCTTATTTATGTGCACTGGAGGTTCTTCAAAATAATCACAACCTGTCTAACTATTCAGTTAAGCTACTCTGCACACAGAGGAACAGAAGAAACACTGCGAAGATAAAAATCTGATTCATTGTGTGAAATTGCTGTATTCTACTCCTTTCCCTCTTTCACACATCTGTGCCAATATGCTAACTTTCTAATATCTTTTTTGACCCAGGTTATTCCATGCACTTCTCCATCTTCATTCCTGTTCTACTTCTTCTGTTGGGACTCGGGGGGCTCATCTATTGGAGATGCAGAGGTGTATACACACACACACACACACACACACACACACACACACACACACACACACACACACACACACACACACACACACACACACACACACACACACACACACACACAGTCTATTACATACTTTTTGAAATATGTATCAGGCTATGAAAACAGTTCAGGTGCTTGTGGATTGAAATTAAGCACAGTAATTTAGTTATAGTTTAAAAACAATCCAAAATCAAAAAACAAAAGCAGACCAAGATCAAAAACAGCTGACGATGCATGAGGAGGCAAAGAGGTGGCCGTGAGTCCAAAAAGTACTAGAGAAGAAAGGCAAGAATAGACAAGAAAGGACACTCGGTCTGCACAGTGGAACACAGTAGCAATACTTTGCAATGGAACTGAGCTAAAGCCTAAAGCCTAAATACTAGAGTAAATAAATATTAAATCAAATCAGGTTTGCACATTAGAACTCTGGTGTTGAATGATGTCTCCTGGGTAATGAAGCCCATACCATAGTCCAATGACTCAACTGAGCCTGCATGACCAAGTAAAACAGCATTAGACAGTATGCAGTATCTGTGTCTCACTCTGTCTGGGTTCATTCTGTAGGACGGAGACGAGGACAGACTGAGAGCCGAGAGGAAAGAAGGACAAAGATAGAGCAGAAAACACAGGTGAGTTCACATATCCCATCATGTCTCATCACATCTCTTCCTATGCCATTCCATTCCATCATACCCTGTCACATTTCATCACTTCTAGTCATATTCCATCATATTTAATCACTTCTAGTCATGTTCCATCATGTCTCAACATAACCCTTCATATCCTGTCTACATATCCATTTCAGCAGGATTGCTATAAGATAGAAATATACACACTCAGGTTCAATGTTATACTGAGTTGCCAGTTTATTAGACACAAAAGTCTCATACTGTGTTGTACATTTTGAGAATAGATTCTATAAGATGCCCGAGCCGTCACTTGCATGCTTCTTTAACATTTTGGTGACAATTCATGTTTTGTGGTCTGGTGCATTATTATGCTGAAGTGCATGATTCAAAAGAACAAATGGATTTGTTTGATTAGAAAACTTTATTTTATTCACAATTGGGCCATATTCGATGATCCTGTTCCCACTTTGTTGTTATTTGTTTTACATCACTGGCGGCCAACAGGGTCTTTGATTGTTAAAGCTCATTTGTGGCAAACTCAGTTCAGTTCTCAGCGTTCTCCTTTGACTCCTGATCTACAAGATTTTTTCTCTACATGATCATTAATTAATGAATGTACAGTGTGAGTGAATATGAACCTAATAAACTGGCACTCAGTGCATATCAGTATATCCTCTTCCTACTGAGGAAGAAGCTGCTCCTGGTAGTTTAAGTCAAACTCTGAAGTTTTTAAAGGGTCAGTGTTGTGTGTTAATTGTCATTTGTGCTCCTCTACAGGATGAAGTGACGTACTCTACTGTCGTCCACAGCAACACAACCACAACAACAACCACAGTTATTGACATTGAAGAAAAAGCAGAATACGCCACCATCAGAGTGAACTAGGAACACCACTCACCCTGTCCATAAAAATGCATTGTGTTTTGCTTCTTGTTTTTTCCTTGTCTTACTTTTGCCTTTTCAAATTCGCAAATACATCAATATTTTAATAAATAAAGCTTCAGCTAAACATTCATTGAGTTGTCATTTTTTCATTAACTCTTTTAAGCTCAATCAAGAGAAATTAAACATTTTACCCCACACCTGAATATTTTGCCTGCCTTGTTGGTCACTCAGCTGTAAAACAAAACCATCCATTCAGACTCGTCTTCATATCTCAATGAATTTTGAGCCCACCCTCATCTGTAGCTTCTCTCCCTGTATTGTTGTTTACCCTCTTAACCATTGCTTAGCACAGCATATTCTAGCCTAGCCTCTGCTACTATCTAGGCCACTACTATGCTGTTTTTACTACTTTTTCATTGTGTTAATTGTTAAATAAAGTTGTCCAGTGTATCAGCCTCACATCGTATTCTGTGTGACTTATTGAGAAGTGACTGGGTTTTTGCTGTGGACGAATATTGTTCCAGAGTAGAGCTTGGGACCCCTTATATACACTGCTCAAAAAAATAAAGGGAACACTCAAATAACACATCCTAGATCTGAATGAATGAAATATTGTCAGTGAATACTTTGTTCTGTACAAAGTTGAATGTGCTGACAGCAAAATCACACAAAAATCATCAATGGAAATCAAATTTATTAACCAACGGAGGCCTGGATTTGGAGTCACACACAAAATTAAAGTGGAAAAACACACGACAGGCTGATCCAACTTTGATGTAATGTCCTTAAAACAAGTCAAAATGAGGCTCAGTATTGTGTGTGGCCTCCACGTGCCTGTATGACCTCCCTACAACACCTGGGCATGCTCCTGATGAGGTGGCGGATGATCTCCTGAGGGATCTCCTCCCAGACCTGGACTAAAGCATCCGCCAACTCCTGGACAGTCTGAGGTGCAACGTGGCGTTGGTGGATGGAGCGAGACATGATGTCCCAGATGTGCTCAATCGGATTCAGGTCTGGGTAACAGGCAGGCCAGTCCATAGCTTCAATGCCTTCATCTTGCAGGAACTGCTGACACACTCCAGCCACATGAGGTCTAGCATTGTCCTGCATTAGGAGGAACCCAGGGCCAACCGCACCAGCATATGGTCTCACAAGGTGTCTGAGGATCTCATCTCGGTACCTAATGGCAGTCAGGCTACCTCTGGCGAGCACAAGGAGGGCTGTGTGGCCCTCCAAAGAAATGCCACCCCACCCCACACCATTACTGACCCACTGCCAAACCGGTCATGCTGAAGGATGTTGCAGGCAGCAGATCGCTCTCCACGCCGTCTCCAGACTCTGTCACGTCTGTCACATGTGCTCATGTGTCACATGTGATCAAGGCCACATATGGGATGTGCTGGAAGTCCAATCCACTGCAGCTCCACCTTGCAACCTAAAGGATTTAAAGGATCTGCTGCTAACATCTCAGTGCCAGATACCACACAGCATCTTCATAGGCTTTGTGAGGTCCATGTATCTGCAGGTTGGAGCTCTTTTTTGACATATTAGGCAGTTGGTTATGTCTTAGTTCATTAGTTCTCTCTCTGTGGTGTTGTTTACCCTCTTAACCATTGTTTAGCAGAGCATATTCTAGCCTAGCCTTTGCTACTAACTAGGCCACGCTGTTGTTTTTCTTTTTTTGCTTCTTACATTCTACCCTTTTATACTTTAAAGCACTGTCCATATTTAGTCCACTTTGGTTCAGTACAACCTTTAATTAAACCTGGTGTAGTAAAAGTCATAAATAGACTCTAAGTTTAATGGCTTTGTTATATTTAATAGAATAAAAATGGTAGGTGAGCTTCACTTATGTGAAGAATTTGTTTATTTCTGAGTACTTTTTAATAATAATAGTATATGTCTAGGTATATGAAGCTAATGCAGAATAGATGGTCTTTCTGGTGCTCCCAGTATATGATTAATTTGAATGTGCAGACAACTGAGAAACAGCCATTTATCAGTTTTCAGTTTCTTTTAAACTGTAATTATTTCAGAGTGGACAGGAGAATCAGCAATACGGTCAGCCCTATGACAATGGAAGCTGATACAGAACAACATATGGGTGTTTAACATGGACACTAGCTGAGCTAAAGTGTCTTTAAATGATGCATCACTGCAGAAGCAGCAAATGTTCTCACAACTTAACATAGAAACGTTCAAACCATATCTCCACACCATCGTGTTAGCCGTGTGAGTGGTGGGGAGGGGGGTGCATGGTGGTTCTCAGCTTTAGTGAGGAAACAACTCTGCACAAGTTCTTTAGAGCATGCTTTGTCTGGCTCGCATTAGGGGATCGTCCATTGTAGTACTACAGGTTCTGAAATGGGGCAGGTGCATGTGCATGATTCCTTGTGTTTCATACTCACATTGTGGAACAGCGCTCACAACTGGTAGATGTGTATGTTGCTAAAAAAGTTGCCGAGTCATTGTTGGTTCATTTGAACTGTTAAAGGAGGCGCCACAAAAAAAGGAAACAGTCAGTCTTCTTACAGCCAAGAGGCACTGTGACAGTCATTTTGGACCTTTCCACTACAGTCACTCATTCCACTTTTGATCAAATGAGAAATGAGACAAAAATGGACTCATGACTCAAAAACATTAGTTCTGGCTACTGTGCATGCATCTCCACAGAGAGAAAGCTTTCTCCACTTGCGGTTCTACCAACAAGCTGATTGGCTCTTTTTAATAAAGGGCTGTACAAAGCAATACAAGCTTTTGCATTCATTTATCAACTCCTCCCTCTTTATAATGCACTTGCTCTTATCCTTTAATACTTGATGAGGAACATTCTATTATCTTATTAATTCACAAATATGTGGGCTGTTTAGAATTATCAGCCTGAAAAACCTTTTAATACCTGCTAAGCATTGTCAGTGAGAATGATGAGTCCCCCAAAACCACAAAAATATTACACTATGATGTTAAATTTGAAATGAAACTGTTGCTGTTAAATGATGCACCACAAAAAAGAAAACAGCAAGTATTATGACAAGTAAAAAAGCCCAAAAGAGTGCACAAAAGCACCATGTACTCATTTAATGAACACAGTTAAACCTTTAAACCACTATTATGTACAAAATATATGTACAATATATATGGCGCCTACTTGAAAATGAAGAAGATTAGCTTTCTATGAGCTGTGAAATGATGCACCACAAATGAGGAAATGAGTTTTCTCATGGCTCAGGGGCCAAAAAGGGACTGTGGCATCAGCAGTTTTTGGTAGTTGTGGTTTTGTACGTTCATTTGAACATAGATCTTCTTTGCTGATTGGACTTCAAGTTGGGATCAATCAAGAGTTCTGCATGTTTATATGCCTGCAATAGGATTTTTATTATTACAGATTACAGCTAGTGTCCCATGCAACTGCTAAGCCTTGACTATTTCAAGGTGAATATTTATTTATTTATCTGTAGTGAAATCATGCAAAAACATAAGTGCCTTTTTTTTAAGTAGCAAGTGGCCTAAACAGCACTTTGTGAAATGATGCAAAACAATTGAGGAAGCAACTAGTGTCATCATAGCTCAGAAAGGCCCTGTGACTGTATGTACATCGGGGTGGAATCGTGTTGTTGGTCTTCTGCCTCTCACAGACTCAACAGAGCGCTTCAGCACTCAGTGGCCCCACTGAGTTTGCATGGTCTTTGCATGGTCTACCTGTTAGTAAAGGACGTGGCTGATACACCTGAACTCAATAATTAGGAGGTGTGTGCCAATGCTATATATATATATATAGTGTATGATTTGTAATGTAAGTACATTGGTGCAATAGGATTGGTGTTACTAAATACTAATAATTCTATTTGTTGAGTTTAAGTACTGTGTTTTTGTTGTTTGTGTGTATATTTTGATGTTTCCAAACTGGCTAAGGTTTACCACCAAATGGCCACAGCTACGAGGCACACTAGCCTGAGCAGGAGTTTTCTACATGGGCTCTGTCCAGGCCACAAGGCTTCCTGAGTGCATGAGCTATGCTACCCTGCAGCTATGATTTGTTTGGGCTGGCCACTTGAGCTGTGCTAAACCACAGCTACAATGCTGTCTAGGCATGATACTGGAGCTATGCTACACAACAATTGTGAGGCCTCCTGGGACAGACAGCAGCATGAGCTATGATACAGTGAAGCTACAGGTCAGCACTTGAGTCAAATCACAGCAATAAGGCTGCCTGATCAGTCCACCTTTGTGATGCTACACTGTAGCCGTGAGACATGGGCCAAATGTGTTACGACATGTGTTGTGTTTGCCAGACATGGGCCAAATGTTATGAGGTGGGCTTTACTTGGGTTGTGACGTGTTATGTGGGCTAGAAGTGGGCCAAATGTTAAGAGCCAGGCTTGACTTGAGTTGCGACATGAGTTGTGTGGGCCAAATAGGGGCCAAATGGCACAAGTCAGGCTAGACTTGGGTTGCAGCACATGTTGTGTCTGCCAGAAGTGAGCTAAATGTCATGAGCCTAGGCTTGACTTGGGTTGCAGCACATGTTGTGTGGGCCAGAAGTGGGCTAAATGTCATGAGCCTAGGCTTGACTTGGGTTGCAGCACATGTTGTGTGGGCCAGAAGTGGGCTAAATGTCATGAGCCTAGGCTTGACTTGGGTTGCAACATGTGTTGTGTGGGCCATATGTGGGCCAAATGGCACAAGCCAGGCTAGACTTGGGTTGGGGCACATGTTCTGTGGGCCAAATTTGGGCCAAATGTCATGAACCAGGCTTGACTTGAGTTGCGGCATGTGTTGTGTTGATCACCTTTAAAGTGCTATCTCTGAACTTTTACAACCCTGTGTTGTGCTTTCCTGAAAGCAGTTTTGTTGCTTAGTGTGTAAACTGCTGCATCCCATATATGTGATTGTCTGAACAACACTCATTTTAATTTTAATGCTACCAAAAAGTAATATAAATAAATAAAATAAAAAATTAAAAAACATGAAAAAGACTAATCACTAACCTTTTGTATGATGCCTAAGTTGGTTATTTTTTTTTCAATCTCACTCTGAAAACAGGAGTGACATCTAATTTTCTAACAAAAGAATGTTTATGTTTATGCATTTTGTAATGTAATGTTTATACATTTTTTTAACAAAGTCATGTGTCATTATTACCAGCGTGCCTGCACTTGGTATTTTCTACAACTTTTGTTTGCCAACAGTCTCTCTTAAAACAGTTAATGAGATTGGAGAACGCCAATCAAGTAATCTGAGACTGAGAAATCTCCTGGTATTTCAAGGAGTCTGTGATACCATATATGTAAAGGTTCTCAGGGCCTTTGAAAGAAAATCAGCCCTAAAACATCACATATTCTACTCCACACATAACACAGGTATTTTCAGTATATACATATTTTTTTGTCCTTACCTGCAAGTCTGTTGTCAAAAGCTCTATTTTTGTCCATTCTGACATTAGGGCCCATTTCCACTCAAGCTCCCCGTAGTATCAAGGCACTTTTGTCTGTGTTTAGATCAAAGAAAATAATTTCTTCTGGCACGCCAAATAGTTTATTGGCATGAGGTCATCTAACTGTAGTTTTGGAGACTTGTTGACCCCAAAATGCTACAATTGTGATCGTGGGAGAAAATTTAGTCCCATCCCTGTGTGTGGAAGCAATGTAAATGTGCGTGAACTGCGTGAATGACAGTTGGACCATCCCAGACTATCTTACGTGTAGCAGATGCAGAGTCGCTGTGTTTCCCTGAAACATTTTTTTGGTGCTCCTCTCCTGATCATGGTCAGCTGTTGTTTATTCAGGGAGGAGTCTAAACAGTGTCTCTTGTTGGTATGGTAGAGAAAAAAGGATGCTGATGCATGTATATAGTCAGAAAGAAAAGGAGTGACAGTCTGAAGCACTCTAGAAAGGACTGAAATATGGAAATCTTCAAATATACACTCACCGGCCACTTTATAAGGTACATCTGGCTAGTAAAAGGTTGGACCCCCTTTTCCCTTCAGAACTGCCTTAATTCTTTGCACACTTTCAACAAGGTGTTGGAAACATTCCTCAGAGATTCTGGTTGGTTATTAGATCAGACTATTAGACTGCTGTAGATCAGCAGTTTCTGAAATACTCAGACCAGCCCGTCTGGCACCAACAACCGCGCCACGTTCAAAGCCACTTAAATCCCCTTTCTTCCCCATTCTGATGCTCGGTCTGCACTTCAGCAAGTTGTCCTGACCATCTCTACATGCTTCAATGCACTGAGTTGTGGCCATGTGATTGGCTGATTAGCTGTTTGTGTTAACAAACAATTGAACAGTGTCATATATGTGTAACTAACGCAATCTGGGTTGCTTTCGCTAGTGTTTGTGTCTCTGAGGCCTCGTCCAGTTTACAGTCAGCTTAGCTCAGCCCCTCCCCCCAGCGGCACAATGTATTTAGCACAATTATAGCTACTTCAATTTAGAGATGTAGACCACACATTCATAGCCATGAGATCATATCCCATTACTACAAAAGTGCCAGAGAGAACAACCAACCATGCAGAAAATTACATGAGGCATGATTTTAGATCTCAGGCTTTTAGCCATCAAAGTGTAAGAACTGCTTAAAAATAGTTTTGAGACACAAGACTATAAATTATAACACAAATTAATGAAAGACTGCAGAGAAATGGCTGCATATCCATATGTAAAGTGTTTTTATATATAATGCTATTCCCAATGCACTTCAAAATGAATTTAGTTCCCAAGTAAATGCACCCACACTCTTAAAACCAGAGCACATACAAAAGCTGACTGGGCAATATGTAACATGAGGTGCAGGAAGTTTGAGGGACTTCAAGAAAGCAGAGGAGCTACCAATTGAATATATTGGATTTGTTCTTCTGGAGCACCTGCAGGGCTGGAGACTATAAAGAAAGCAAATAAGCTAAGGCATCAAATGAAGACGAGAAGAACGAGTCAGAAGCAGAAGTGATTGACTTCTATTTATATGACTGTTTCTTGTGTCCACCTATGTGCTCTGTGCAGCACCACAAAAGAGGAAACAGTAAGTATCCTCATGACTCATGAGGTGAGTCCACCACGTCACTCTGTCTGGTTTGTGATTCTGAAGAAGCTGCTGCTAAAATCTCTAAAAGACAGAAGATTTCCGGTCTAGCTGGTTTAAACACAGCTCCTGTGAGCTGCCGGACATTAGAGTGGGTTAGACTCCAGTGAAGAGTTGCTGAGAGAGCTGTGTACTCAGTGTGGTATACAGGGCTAGTGAGGTGCTGGGTGTGGAGCGGTCAGTGTGCCGTGTACTCAGTGTGGTATACAGGGCTAGTGTAGTGCTGGGTGTGGAGCGGTCAGTGTGCTGTGGACTCAGTGTGGTATACAGGGCTAGTGTAGTGCTGGGTGTGGAGCGGTCAGTGTGCCGTGTACTCAGTGTGGTATACAGGGCTAGTGTAGTGCTGGGTGTGGAACGGTCAGTGTGCTGTGGACTCAGTGTGGTATACAGGGCTAGTGTAGTGCTGGGTGTGGAGCGGTCAGTGTGCTGTGAACTCAGTGTTGTTTTACTAGTGAGGATGTTGCTGACTTTCTATCTTCTCTTCATTGGGCTTCATGTCTCTGAAGGTGAGTGATTTTTTATCTTGTTTCTGAGTCACTGATGTCATACTCATCTAAATTTATGTGCCAGATAAAAAAATTACAATTTGTTGAGTTGCATTATTGACAGTACATATGTAACATTTCATTAACATATCATACATACAGATAACTTTTGTATGTTGCAGCAAAAAAAGCATCTACAAACTAGTAACTTTACAGGAGAAAATAATCTTGTTAGTCAATGTAATGAGTTTCTATATCACTTTTGATCACTTCTGCAAATCCATTCATTCTGAAATGTTTAGACTTTATAAAGAATGACAACAATAGTCCTGGATAACTCTTCTGCTTTTCTGTTATTTAGTTGAAGATACAAAAGACTTGTTTTTTGATTTTCATTAAAAAATGTGTATATAAAATAAAAGTATTTAAAAAGAGTAGATAATTCATCTGATCTGACTGATGTGTTTCTGCAGGCTGTAATTTGGTGAACAGAGAACAACTGCTGGATATCACAGCTCACACAGGAGGGTCAGTACTGCTGCCCTGCTACTGCACTGACCTACAGACCACACCTGAGGAATTCAGCTGGAAGAAAGACAACACAAAAACAAACAGACAGGAAGAGGTATCCAGTGAGAGTGGTCAGTACAGAGACAGAGTTCAGCTGTTTAATGGTCACTCTCCAGGAAATCTCTCTCTACTCATATCACACCTGACTGAAGAGGATGGAGGCATTTACTGGTGTGATGTTAGGAAATCTTTCATAACCATCAGACTCTTTTTAAAAGGTAAAACAGTGTCTCAGTTTATATTTTATTTCAAATCTTATAAAAAACGACAGTATAGAGAACAAACTCTGAGTTTAAAGCACTGCAGCCCTCATTACTGTTCATTTACAGTCATATACAAAAGTTTGTGCACCCTGGTCAAATGACAGACACACGTCTGTTCACTTTAATGCACAATTACTGTTTATTCACTGAATTGAACATCTTGAGGGAAATATGGCCTGTTCAAAAGTTATGGCACATTTTATATTTTACAGATGTTACATCTTCTTCTTCTTCTTCTTCTTCTTCTTCTTCTTCTTCTTCTTTCGGCTGCTCCCTTTAGGGGTCGCCACAGCGGATCATCTGCCTCCATCTTGCCCTATCCACTGCCTCCTCTACTTTCACACCAACCATCTCCATGTCCACCTTCACTACATCCATAAACCTTCTCTGAGGTCTACCTCTTCTCCTTCTACCCGGCAGCTCCATCTCCAACATTCTTTGATCAATATATCCACTATTCCTCCTCAACACATGTCCAAACCATCTCAACCTGGCCTCTCTGGCTTTATCTCTTCTTCACCTCTGTCCATTGCTCTGGATGGTTGACCCAAGATATTTGAAGTCATCCACCCTTTACGACCTCTACAGCCTTTTACAGATGTTACATGTTAAACTAAAATGTACAGAACTTGTTTTATTCCACCTTGTTCCTTGTAGTAAGTGTTCACTCAGTTTCACTCTGAAAATCCAGGAAACATGTCATTCCACTGGGATATTTAAAGTTATTTATAAGTCTGTTTGTTTTGTTGTTTACTGCCTTTATTTTCTCTACATGAGCTTCAGTCGTTCATTATTATGTGCACATTTTAATTTTAAACATTTAGCCATTTTTAAATATATTTATTCATTTATTGTACATACTTTATACTACAAAAATACATACAAAGCTTATCTAGTGCAGTAAAAGCATCTCACACACTGCAATTATATTTCCTCAACTATGTTTATGAAAATTAGTCAAATGACAAAATCATATCTTTCCTCCATCTAATATTAAAAGAAGACAATTCCATGTTTAATGTAAATGATGGGTATATGAGGGTAAATTGTGGTGAAGATACAGAATGACCTCACAGAAAGTGACCACACAGACATCAGACTCACCGTTGAAGGTTAAACATTATTTAAAAGTTTACATCCCCCTTTAGAACTACAGTGAATCTGGTCCAGCTGGCATTGTTGTTCCATAATTCATTAAATACATCTCTGCTGTTTCTTGTCCTTCTACATTGAAATGATGTCTAATGATGAACATGCGTATGTATGTTTTAATGACGGCTGTTCTGGTTATTTATTAAAGGTGTTAATGTCACTGTGTGTCTACAGTGAACCGATTGCTGCTGTTCTGTTTGTGTTCCCTCTGCTCTTGACTGTGAAACCTTCTTTCTCTCCCTACAGAGGGTCCACCTATAACTACAGCATCTACTGAAGTGATCAATGTGCACACCAGTCCAGCCGCTTCAACCCCACAGACCCCTCAAACATCTGATGGTAAGTACAACAAACTGACTGCAGCTGTTAAATCTTTATCAGCAGCTGAGTTTTGTAGTGTTTATTGTTTTATTGTATTGTTTGACCCAGAGGGTAGAGAAGTAGTCATTCTTCACACTGACTGGCTGGATTTGGGAGTATTTAAGGCAAGACTAATTAGGGAAGTAACAAGGTTTGGTTGGCTTGATCCTGGAAGCTTGTCTAGTACTCAGAGAGAGAGAGAGTGAGAGAGAGAGAGAGAGAGAGAGAGAGAGAGAGAGAGAGACCTCTGGTGGCCAGATTGGGAATTACTGACAACTGCTATGATGAACGTTCAGTTCAAAGTTCACAGTTGTGGCTTTGTTTACTTATATGCACGTTCATGTGCTTTATGATAAACATTCAAAGGGGATACAAGTGTTTATAATTTGTATTATATGATGTTAGATGTAAAAAGATTATTAAAAATGATTATAAAAATTGTTAAGACAAGTGCTTTTGTTCAATCTTCATACATCTCATTACCAAAATGCATTCATGATGGCCCCCAATGCTACACATCAGCGAGAGGGTCATAAACCCCTCCAGCGTTGGGCTGTGGAGCAGTGGAACTGAAATCTCTGGAGTCTGTCAATGGGGCACCATTCGTGGTTATCAGGTAGACCACAGCTACAATAATGTGGAGAACGATCACAGGGATCACAGCAAAGGGAATGTAGGGTAGAGACTTTGGACATTCTGCAAACTAGAAATGATTAAATAACCACCGTGTGTGTATATTTACATATTCCAATCAAGAAATGTGATTCTCCCTGTAGAACAAGGCTCAGGTGTTCAGTTTGGTCAATACCTTCATCATTACATACATCATGCAGGAAATGAGTGAGTTTTACTCAGAGCTGTGTTTACGCACTTCTGTCTTGTAGACCTTCCCTTTCAGTCTTGCTGCTATCCTTCTGTCACACATCAGCCCTGACACCCATCTCCACTCACTCCATCCTGCCTGCACCCTCTTCCTCACCTCTTTTTTGCACTGTCCATTGCTCTGGATGGTTGACCCAAGATATTTGAAGTCATCCGCCTTTACGACCTCTACAGTCTTTTACAGATGTTACATGTTAAAGTAAAATGTACAGAACTTGTTTTATTTCACCTTGTTCCTTGTAGATGAAGTGTTCACTCAGTTTCACTCAGAAAATCCAGGAAACATGTCATTCCACTGGGATATTTAAAGTTATTTATAAGTCTGTTTGTTTTGTTGTTTACTGCCTTTATTTTCTCTACATGAGCTTCAGTCGTTCATTATTATGTGCACATTTTAATTTGAAACATTTAGCCATTTCTAAATATATTTATTCATTTATTGTACATACTTTATACTACAAAAATACATACAAAGTTTATCTAGTGCAGTAAAAGCATCTCACAAACTGCAAGTATATTTCCTCAACTGGTCAGTGGTTTATGAAAATTAGTCAAATGACAAAATCATATCTTTCCTCCATCTAATATTAAAAGAAGACATTCCATGTTTAATGTAAATGATGGGAATGTGAGGGTAAATTGTGGTGAAGATACAGAATGACCTCACAGAAAGTGACCACACAGACATCAGACTCACCGTTGAAGCTTAAACATTATTTAAAAGTTTACATCCCCCTTTAGAACTACAGTGAATCTGGTCCAGCTGGCATTGTTGTTCCATAATTCATTAAATACATCTCTGCTGTTTCTTGTCCTTCTACACTGAAATGATGTCTAATGATGAACATGCGTATGTATGTTTTAATGACGGCTGTTCTGGTTATTTATTAAAGGTGTTAATGTCACTGTGTGTCTACAGTGAACTGATCGCTGCTGTTCTGTTTGTGTTCCCTCTGCTCTTGACTGTGAAACCTTCTCTCTCTCCCTACAGAGGGTCCACCTATAACTACAGCATCTACTGAAGTGATCAATGTGCACACCAGTCCAGCCGCTTCAACCCCACAGACCCCTCAAACATCTGATGGTAAGTACAACAAACTGACTGCAGCTGTTAAATCTTTATCAGCAGCTGAGTTTTGTAGTGTTTATTGTTTTATTGTATTGTTTGACCCAGAGGGTAGAGAAGTAGTCATTCTTCACACTGACTGGCTGGATTTGGGAGTATTTAAGGCAAGACTAATTAGGGAAGTAACAAGGTTTGGTTGGCTTGATCCTGGAAGCTGGTCTAGTACTCAGAGAGATAGAGAGAGAGAGAGAGAGAGAGAGAGAGACCTCTGGTGGCCAGATTGGGAATTACTGACAATTGCTATGATGAACGTTCAGTTCAAAGTTCACAGTTGTGGCTTTGTTTACTTATATGCACGCTCATGTGCTTTATGATAAACATTCAAAGGGGATGCAAGTGTTTATAATTTGTATTATATGATGTTAGATGTAAAAAGATTATTAAAAATGATTATAAAAATTGTTAAGACAAGTGCTTTGGTTCAATCTTCATACATCTCATTACCAAAATGCATTCATGATGGCCCCCAATGCTACACATCAGCTAGAGGGTCATAAACCCCCCCAGTGTTGGGCTGTGGAGCAGTGGAACTGAAATCTCTGTAGTCTGTCAATGGGGCACCATTCAAATGTATGCATAGGTTTGAAAAGTGAGGAAGTCAGTGCAGAACCAGCCTGAGTTGCTGAAACTTTAGTAAAGTGGAGAGTGGAGTATGTTATCAGCCTTGTTATCAGCCTCATCCCACTTTCAGAGAAATCCTCCTATGTTTTGTGCAGCTTGTTGCTCCAGTGCAGCCAGTCACTGTCCATGGTTCTGAAACTGCATCCTGCCTCTTAGCTTCAGCACCAGTGATCTGGACAGTGATCTAAATATGGCAGGTAGAAACAAGCTAGCTGTTAAAATATCTCCATGTTCAGTTACAGATTACAGATACAAATGACTTGGAGAGCACTGGTCAGGCGGTCTCCTCCAACAGGAGTGTGTAGACAAACGTAATGAAAAAGTGTCCTGTATATTTTTCCAAATAATGAATTTTAACTACATACAGTGAAGACCAAAAGTCTGAGATCACATTGGAAATCTGAGATGGTATTTCATTTAAACCTGGAAATAAAATTTAAGAGCTTTAAAAACTAAAACAAAGAAAAGTTATGATGCATAAAATGTAGAAAAAATATTCAAGATTCTGTAATATTGCTTTATTTGATTTATTAATATAACATTAATAATGTACCATTTTAAGGTCTGTGTATAAAAAAGTCAGATCATTTATTTATATAAACCCCTTCTCTGCAGAGGTCCAGCCTAAACATACTGCAGTGGTCAACCCACTAACCAGTCCAATCCCAGCATCTTTTTAAAAGAGTAATCATAAACACAGCTCTGAGTAAAACTCACTCATTTCCTGCATGATGTATGTAATGATGAAGGTATTGACCAAACTGAACACCTGAGCCTTGTTCTACAGGGAGAATCACATTTCTTGATTGGAATATGTAAATATACACACACGGTGGTTATTTAATCATTTCTTGTTGCAGAATGTCCAAAGTCTCTACCCTACATTCCCTTCGCTGTGATCACTGTGATCGTTCTCCACATTATTGTAGCTGTGGTCTACCTGATAACCACGACCAAAGGTACAAACTACACCATCAAGCTGTGACAATCAAACACTTTCATATGTGTGTTTATTAATCAGGTATTTTATTAATCTCTATCAGATCCTGCCAGGGGTCACTACAGCACTGCGGATGGAGATGGAGTGGTCAGTCTGGAGTAGGGCAGTTCTGCAACACTGGCATGAGTTCACAACCTGGCAGCTAAAACATCTTAAAATAACAAGTGCAAATGTTTACATTTTCTCATTTTACTTCCTCTCTGTTTTGAAACTGTTATCTGTTTAAGTTGTACTGTTAACCATCACTTTGTCATTATATTCATAAATGACAATATATTGTATAATATAATTGTATGATAATATGTATATCATACAAGAATACACAAGCACCCTACACTGAAAATAAAAAGAATAAGACTGGCATGAAAAGGCCATTAAACCCTTCTCAGCTTCAGCAGTGTTGGCTTCTGGAAATGAAGCACCACCAACGAGAAACCAGCTACCTTACTCACAGCCCAGGAGCCAAGAAGGGGCTTCTTTGCTGAGTGGACATGGGGTCAAATAAAGAGGTCTGCAGTGTTTGTGTCTGTAGGATTATAGATAGTGTCACATGCAACTACTAAGACTTAAATATGTCAAGGCAAATATTACATGAGGATTTTATGTGTATTTACTATACTATATATTATTATATATATATACTATATACTATATATTTTTTGTAAACCCTTAAAAATCCAGGACCTGCTAGTAGGCCCAAGGCTTTATTACACGCTTCTATAACCTAAGAATAGCTCAGCCAGATTGCATGGCAAGTTACTGAATAACCATTAGCATGTAATAAGCCTGGGATTGTAAGGGTTAAACTGTGTTCATTTCCGAGTGGACAGGAGAATCTCCAATATGGTCAGCACCATGACAGTAAAAGCTTATACAAAGCAACATATGGGTGTTTAACATGGACACTAGCTGAGTTAAAGTGCCTTTAAATGATACGTCACTGCAGAAGAAGCAGGAAATGTTCTCACAGCTTAAAATAACGTCCTCAGCACATCTTCACACCATCAGGTCAGCCGTGTGAGTGGGGGTGAAAGTCAGGGTGTGTACGTGAGCAAACTTTGTCTATGCTAATTTAACATTAGAGTATAGTCCATTGATGTACTGCAGGTTCTGAAATGATACATGTGCATGCTTTCTCCTGCATCTCACACTCTCACTGTGGAGCAGCGTTCAGAGCTGCTGGATGTTTATGTTGCAAAAAAAAATTCTGAGTCATTGTGGATTTTGAATTGTTAAATGAGGCACCACAATAAAAAGGAAACAGCAGGTTTGGTCTTCTTTTGTGTATTTTTGAGAGAGTTTTGGACTTTTACCACAAAAGACACCCAGTCAACATGTAATCAACGTCCCTACAGGAAAGACTGTCCATTTGGCAAGTTATTTTGAGGCCTATAAGTATGTTTGAATATGCATGATGTAGACCTGAAACTAAAAGCCACATTTCAAAAACATCTGAAATCACTGGTCAAATTTGGCAATAATTGACTCAAATAAGTCAAAAAGTTATTCTGTGCATGCATCTCCACAGTGAGGGAGGGGCTTTCTCACTCACGGCTTTACCAGCAAGTCAATTGGCTATTTTTTATAAAAGGGAGGGACAGAGGTACTAAACTGTCTGAATGGGGGAGCGAGGCCGGACGCTCACGCTGAGATAAGCAAGATTTATTAGGGGCAAATCCAGGGTCGTGGTCAAAACAGTCCAGGATCATATAGCCAACATGGACAGATCGGGGGACAGACATGACACAAACCAGAACAAACATATCAAACAGAGCCCAAGACATCAAACAAAGGCCGGCAAACACAAGGGGCAAACACCGGGCAGAAAACAATCAGGGGCGGAGTTACAAAACGAGGGGCAGGACTACAGATACCAAAACACACATGGACAGGACTGGGGGGGGGCAATCGTGACACTGTCCCTGGGGTGGTCCCCTCAACATGTGTCATCAGTACCCTCAATTAGGAAACTTATCTGAACCATATTTCTTTGTATTTTTTTAAGTCATATTGACTCCAAACCCCTTGTTTTGTCTATTTTTTATTTTAATGGTCTGTTTATAGACATTAGTGTTTGGGAAGGTACAAATACATACTTTCCCCTGAAATGCAACACATGCACGATTTCTCCTGTTTCCATCAGTATCACAGTTCCAGGCCTGCCAGACATTCTCCATGGTGCTGAACATGCATCCTCCAGCTCAGATTCAGCACCAGTGTTGTGGACAGTGATCTGCTCATGGCAGGTAGAAACAAGCCAGTCCTCCCTCTCTCAAACTCTGACAGAGGTCAACCTCTTTGGCTCCCTGGTGGAACACAATCTATCACTTAATATCCATCTAGAGAAAGCCAGCTCCTCTCAACACTTTGGTTTACAAGTAAAAATGTTGGGCCTGCTCTGCTGCAGCTGTATTCATGTACTTTTGGGTTAAAGCTTCACTAGCAATGCTCTTGTAAACAAAAGCGAACTAAATGTGTAGGACCTACAGAAAAGAGCTAAACACTGATTTGAGGTATGCTGGAGTCTCAGTGTAAGCCACTCTGGCCATAGATTTACAGCTAATTTGATATCTGCTGCACAGTAATTTGGCCACAACTCGGTTCCATTCTGATTGACCATCTGACCATCTGTGTATGCACATCTCCATACTAGATTGAAGCCAGTAAGTGAGATATCTGCGATCCTTTGAGGTGTAATTTTACATCACCTTAGTTAGTACTGTTGAAAAGTCACTCTCAAAAAATGGAATTAATTCTGAGGGCAAAAGGGCAGGGTCTTGAGCCCCTTTAGGGGTGCCTGTTTCACATGCCTGTGAACAGTGTGCAGATATTCAGTATACGGTCTCAACATTTTCTGTCTATCCGGCAGATCTGACTGTGGCAGCTTAACTAAAAGGAGTGAACCAGAAGGACACGGACACGAGAGCACTCTGAAACAGTTTGGCATCCCTCCGCTCCACCGTCCACAAACCTGAGTGACCGCATGCGAGCAGCGGGACGACAGCACCAGCGTCTCAGTTTGCTATAATTCCCTGTGTCCATGGACCCCTGGATCTGCTGCCTTTAGATGCTAATAAGTATAAAATGTTATTTTAGTTAGTTTTCCATACATAAGTCTGTACACATAGTCTATATAGTACCCTGCAAATCTAAAGCAAATCTAAAGATAGGTCTGGTCAAATAAAGATGTCTTAACTAATTTTGGGGCTTTTAATTTAACATAATCGATTATCTTTTTTTTAATATACTCAATAGATGTTTACTTTATCCCAATTGCAAGTAATATAAACAACACATGGGTTAAACTTGTGGTGTTCACCTTTGTTAAATCACATTTATGAATAGAAATGCCACTCGTTTTGGTTCATTTCTTTAATTAAAATGTAACATAAGGACATGTATCATAAAACAGGCATGGGGGTGGGGGGTTTGTGGGGGGTAATTGAAAATGTTTTCTGATTTATGTTCCGTACAGAAAATGAGCCAAGGCCAGTGAATCTTAGTTTGAAAAAATAATTATTTGTAATGTTTTTATTGAGCGAAAAACTAAAAACGGGTCCCACAGACCCGAAAACCCAATGAGGGTTAATGTGGTTCTCTATCTGCTTGTCTTACAGTGAGTTTTATATATTTAGGCACATGGGAACAGCAGATGTGGTTACTGCAGTCAAAGCTATTTAAGAAGTTTGCACTCACAGTGAAAATATGTAGTTCTCTTTTCCACAGGAAAGCATGTGCTACACAGAGAGAGAGAGAGAGCAAGTGAGAGAGAGAGAGAGCGAGAGAGAGAGAGTGAGGGGGGGGGGTTACTGACATGCCTTGGGCATTGACAATAGGGCATTAAGGATACGTAAACAAAAAATGACATTAGAAACTCTTTGTACAGACGTTTAGAATTTAGGACTCTTTGCTGACTAGTGAAACCCAGTGAAGTGGTGAATTTTACATCTGATGGTTTGATGGAGGTTATCAATGGTTTTCACTACTATAGACCAGAGGTCAATAATAGGCAGACCGTGGTCTGAGTCCGGACCCAGATACTGTCCTATGCAGACCTGAACCTACAGCCAGTAAACTATAGAGAATTCTTTAGTTTTGATAGGGTGGGCCTATTTTAATCGTCCTTTACGGTAGCTTTAGTGGCCTGGGAGACTCACAGACCAATCGCATGTGTTGTAATATGACATGTGATGCTACTCTGCCAATCAGATCTGTGCATTACGATGAGCACTGAGACTCGAGTGAGTGTCGCACACACAGGGGAGGGACAGGGTGAGAAGCAAATGTTGTTGAAATATGACTGTTGTACTTTATTTGATTCGGCATTCAATTGTTGACTGTATAAGATGTTGATATAACTACTAGGCTAGTTCAGTAAACAGTATATGGCACTGAATTATGATGTAAGTTAGACATTATGATGTTCTGGACCTTGAGGAAATTTTCTCTAACTGGACCTTATTGAATTTCAATTCAAGACCCCTGGCATAGAGCATTTGATCCTTTCCTTTATCAGGGAAGGAATGAAGCAGGACTTTGGAAAGCACAGTCACTGGGGCCTAAGCATACTTATCCAACTTATGCTAAGATCATGCTTTTGGTATGTTTTCTAAAGTTTGCATAAACTGTGCACACAAATGCTTTTAGAAATGTATATTAAAGTATTCAGTGCCTTGATAACAATAAAGGTACCATGCAGGTACATGATTCGTTCATCAAGGTACAAACAGTGTAAACGTTCCTTCAGAGGTACAACAGCGGTTTTAAGGTCCAATTGCCTTAAAGAAGCTTTTCCTAGTGGAAAAGTAGCTATTTTTATCTTTTTATAAACTAATGTTTTAAAGCAGAACCATTTAATAAAAAGCCTGGAGGCGAGACGGGGTGTGTGGAGTCAATACAACTTAGAAAATATAGTTTCAATGGATTATGGTACAGTTATGTTCCCTGACTAAAGGTACAGAGATGTACCCCTGAGGGTCCCACCCCAGTGACAAGAAGGGTACTGCCCCAGTGACAGTGTCCTACCTTTTTTTGCAGAACACTTGTGAAAGAGGTCACTGAAGACTGCTGAGTATAATGAGGTAGACACTGTAAAAGACATGCTGCATACAGCTACTGACTTGGTAAACCAAATACAGCATATACTGTCTGTCTATCAGCCTCTATTTTTTTGTCTTGTACTCTCTCTCCCCTCTACTCACATCTTATCTATCGCTCGCTTTTCACTCACTCACACGCACACACACACACACACACACACACACACACAAACACACACCCTGGAGGTAAGTAAATATACCGAATAATGAGGCTTAAAACTATTAACTGTATAATAAGCCATGTTTTTGAATATGTGTTCATTATTTCTAGGGAATATTTAAGGATGTGGTTATGTGGTCAGCGAATGGTTCGGGTTGCGTACCTGTAGGATTGTGAATGCACTGAATATTGTTGTAATAAAGAGCCTTAGAGTAACTAAAGGCTTAAGGGAATCACTAGAATTGGTCAAGTTCATTGTTCATTATCTACCATATGAAAAACATAGAAAAGGCAGGAGTGTATATGCTTAAATTTTTCCAAAGACCACCTTGATTTTTGAAAAACACTACTTAGAAAATGCTTTGTGGTCTGATGAACATAAAGCTGATCTGTTTAATTGCACTACGCTTGTCATGCCATCTGGGCCGGCAGCTTTACATGCATTTACTCTGGTCAGTACTGAACATGCCTCCGCTGGAGAGAGTGTGGGGGGGTGACGTTGTGAGGTAGTAGACCCTATGTGTTGTCTTCAGAAATGCCCTGATCGACACGAGTGTAGAACCAGTTATTAATCATCATTATTAATATTATTAATAATGAATTAAGCAGGTCTGAGAGAGAGGCACTGCTGGCTGGAGGGGGTCAGTGGGGGTGGTTTATGGTCCGTCAAAGTCTGGATGTCCTTCCACATGCGGTGGGGGTTGGAGTTGTGGAAGTTCTCTTCAACAGAGAGTTTGAAGGCATGTTAGGCTTTCCTAATGTCCTTCTTCAGGACTGCCTTGGCTGAGCTGTAAGCCTCTGCATCACCAGATCTGAAAGCAGCGTCATGTGCCTTCAGAAGTAGCCGAACCTCAGCATTCATCCAAGGTTTCTGATTAGGAAAGATTTTTTAGCTGCTTGACAGAGGTGACATTGTCAATACATGAGTTGATATAACTCATTACAGCTGAGGTGTATGCGTCCAAGTCCATGTGAGAGTCTGTAGGGCCTTCAGGGCAGAACATAGTCCAATCACTGTTCTGAAACTGATGCTGTAGAGAGGAGACGGCCCCTTCTGGCCACACTTTAACAGTCTTTGTAGATGTTTTCACATGTTTGCTGAGTGGGAGCAGAAACAATGATGTGATCAGACTGACCCTGGTGGGGAAGGGGGGCAGCCTTATATGAATCTGCAATGTTTGTGTAGACATGATCTAGAGTTTGGTCTCCTTTGGTCAAGTAGGAAACATTCTGGTGGAATTTTGGCAGCACAGATTGCAAATTAGAGTGATTGAAGTCCCCAGCAACAATAAAAAATTCCATCTGGGTGTGCAGTTTGTTGTTTGTCAATTGCTGTACATAGATAGCTTAGCATTAGCATCAGGAGGGATGTAGGCTGTGGTAACGATACAACTGTGTGCTCTGTAAACAGAGGGGACAAAATCTGATCATCAGTTAGTAGAGCACTGACTTTCAATTACAGTGGAGTCCGTACACCATGATTTGTTTACATAAACACACAGACCTCTTCCTTTATTCTTACCGGAGTCCTCAGCCACTCTGTCCACACTGAACACACTGCATCCCTCCAGCTTCAGTGCACCGCTCGGGAAATCCCCGTTCAATCACGTCTCCGTAAGAACCATAATGTCACACTCTCTGATCCATCTGTGTGTAGTAGCTCAGAGTCGCAGTTCATCCATTTTGTTTGAACATTGGCGAGAAAAATGCTGGGAACCAAAGTCCGGTGCGGGATAAACCTTAGCTTAGCCCATAGTCTGCCTCACCTTCCCCGTCTTTGTTTACGGTCTCGACGCCTGCATTGGCTTCACTCAGCTTGGGGAGTTGGCTGCGTGGTCCATTGCTCTCTTGATATTTCCTGAGGGAAATAGCGAAATATAATATGAATAGTCTGATGGTGCAACCTTCACCAAAATGAAAGAAGTAATTAAATACCTCATCTTTGAGCAACATACAAGTTGTTTTGGGAAATTCAGGAGACCCTTGCGAGCTACTAAAGAACTTAAATCTTGGCCAACTTCATGGCAAATAGCAAAAGTTGCTAAGCAGTGAATGGAGGGTGGGGCTTGGAATCAGTTAATTATTTATTTATTTTTTTCAGAATCAATCTTTTATTGATCCCAGAGGGAAATTGCAGAATTATGCATTGATAATATAAGAGGTAGAGGTGATTCACAGGGCCTCTCTATAAGCCTGCATTCACAGACACTACATCACTGGATTTGCTTTGTCACGGGAAAAAAATTAATTACATTACAAAAAAAAACATATATATATATTTTATTACACCATGTATGTTTACTTCCAACTTCTATAAAATCGCAATTTCTAAGCTTCAAAGCATGTATAACAGATGACATCTTAACACTAAGAGAGAAGTCATACTTCTGATCCTACCTGTGTCTCCTGATCTCTTCTCCATTCTGGTTTTCTCTCACCGTCCTCCATCTGCCCTTGTCTTTTAGCTACAGAGTCAAACAAGAGTCAAAGTGCACAGAAGTCCAAGCACTAAGAGTGTAAGAAATGTAAATACAGTGTTTGTGGATGTGTGTGTACCTCTGTATCTCCAGTAGATGACCCCAATCAGTACCATTAACAGCAGTAAGCCCCCCACAGTAGCATAGATGATTAACTCTGTGGTTGATGGACTGGATACATCTGTAGTAGAAAGAATAAAGAAGGTAAACATTTATGTTACTGTGTGTGGAATTGGTTAGTACACTTGATTATATGCTTGATCAGATTAATGAAATGAATGCATAATAACCTTGTTGTGAAGGACAAGTTGTTGAAATGACAGTACTGGTTCCATCAGACTTCTCAGTTGATTGGGGGGTTGCTTGATTTGTTGAGTGCGATGTAGTAGTCATAGGTTTAGCTGTGGGTGCAGCATGAGACAGAACTGATGCGCTGAACATAATAACTCATTTGAAAATGCATTATAGGCAACTTACTTTTTTATTATAGGCAGACAACTTTTTTTTTTTCATTTTTCGCATACACAGGGCTTTATACACACAAAATTGTCTGTAAAAATCAATGTCTATAAGAGTCTATGAACACATTCATAATGTTATTATGCATTAATAAGACATTATAAACATGCCTGTGGCCATGTTTATTATACATTATGAATTTTGGACATAATGATTTAAAATTAGTGTTCATAACATGTTAAATGTACCACAGAATCTCAGACCCTGGCCTACATTATGGGAATACAGTATATTATTGATAGACATATATTATTATAACCCTACTATGAGAACTGGGTGTGTGCTTGAGTATTGTTGCAGATGTTGTTGCTCTTGACTGCCTTTGCTTAATGGTAATATTGTACTCAGAGGGGCTCTTCTGCAGAGCGGTTTTGGCAGATAGTGGAGTTGCTGTGATGTGAAATGCAATAGTTTTAGTACTATTTTGTACGTTGGTTAATTGATATCAACTTTATTAGAGAAAATGTATTTTCATTTACACATTAGCTGTTATTTGGAGTATTCGACTATGTAATTAAGAACACTTTCTTGCTATACTGGAGTGCTGTAACTCTCACTGTGCTCTGATAGACCTCATCTTATCAGCTTTTCTGCATATCTCACAAGTGTGTGAGATTTTATGAAAACGAATTAAAATGGTCCATGGTGGATTATGACAAAGCAAAACAGACTAGAACAAGCAAGAAAAAGATGAAAAGATTGTGGACACCTTAGAAAAAGTCTTCAGAAAATGCTAAAGGGAGCAGATTAGCTAGATTGGTGGACTGGATCTGTATAACTTGAGTATCTCCCATGTGTGTGAGGTTTCATGAAAACTAATTTAAAAAAAAGCTTTAAAATAATTGGCACATACACACATGTGAAGCTAAAGTTAGATCCTTATTTGCAAGCTTATTATTCAGTTTTTCTATCCCACTTCAAATTTTGCTGTGATTACAATGAGGTGCCATTAGTGTAGAATGAATAATGAAGAAGAAGCTGCTGAATACAAAGCTAAAATCAGCTGAACACAGTTAAGTTCAGAAAAATCAATTACCAACATTACTTAACATTAATAAATGGAATTGGAATTTTTCATGCCTGCCAATGAGCTGAACAGCAGATATAAGGACTCACCTGAGCTGCTACACTGTTGAACACGTCTTACTGGCTGATGTAATGCTGCATACAAAAACTCAAGCTTCTGTATCTACTACACTAATGAGTGTCCTTCTAAAAGTACGGCACTATATTTGCATACTATTCAGTGAGCTAGCATGATTTGTGATTAATAACACAGCAGGAAATCTCAGCTGTGTGGACTTCAGCTATCAATGGATAAAATATAGCAAAAGATCAAATTACACCGAGGCAGTGATCTCACATATATAGTTTAATATGCTTTAAAACTGAGACGGAAATTTAATGTCAATAACGTGCTTTACTACATTTGCTGGATTGGTTATGGCTGTGTTCTCATAAGAAACCTGCACTGCACAACCAAATGAAACTGATGATGCCTACCAAAAAGGTAGCTGTGCAATTGTGCAATGTCATTGGAATATTATGAAATCTTTTTCATGTTTTCTTGTTTTAAATGGATCTAATGAGCTCCATTTTCAGACTGCTTTTCACAGAGAAATTAAGTTTATCCAGCCTGACAAAACGTGGTCTTGATTTCTAAGGCATCATATAACCTGGACAGATAGCAGAGGAGCCAGTAGGGAGAAGAGTTTTTCAAATAAAAATCTGAAATTTCTTGTTAAAGTATGGAGTAACTACATGTCCTGAGATGCATCTTCATGAAACAGTCTTCAACAAACCATATATGTTTCTAAATGATGGGCTTGAGGCTAAAGGACAAAAGCATATTCGCTTGAGGATTCCTAGAAAAGACAGTGTGTAACTCTTGCGTGTGTCAGAGTGAAGCCAGACAGGACTGACCCAGGACAAACCACAGCCTAATAACTAGAAGACAGACTAAACAGACTGAAACCAGGAGCAAAATTCAACAGAAATGACAAGAGAACAACAACCTGAAACAGGCTCAGAATTCCAAGAGAAAAAACATGTAAACATGACTTCACCAAACAATGTAGAAAATAAAAGCCATTCATACAAACACAGGACTAAAGGAGAAACTAGAAAAAGGCAAACACAATGACAGCAGATCCAGATACCTGAGATAACAGGGCTAAAAAGACCCAAGTGAGCAGTGATGAGGGGCTGGAGTTTTGTTGGAAAGATCCAATACAGAGTCCCAGTGTGGGGACTGTGAGACAATATAAATGTCCCTTCTGTAGACATTATAGAACATGATAAACATTCATATACTGGAGAAAATGTTAACTACTGCTCACACCCTCAATACAGAACCCTCATTAAAGCTCTTCTTGGAGCATTTGTACTGGAAGGATAACAAATCTTACACAGTTCATTCAACACACTTTGCACTCAGAAAACAAACCAGTGTTTTACCTTTAACAGTGAGTCTGATGAGTGTGGATTCACTTTCCAAATCACACCTGTACCATCCTCCATCCTCTTCAGTCAGGTGTGATATGAGTAGAGAGAGATTTCCTGGAGAGTGACCATTAACCAGCTGAAATCTGTTTCTGTACTGACCACTTTCAAAGGGTATACTATCCCACTTTTGATTGTATTTCTTCCAGGTGAATGTCTTAGGTTTGGCACGTAGCTCAGTGCAGGAGCAGGGCAGCAGTACTGACCCTCCTGTATGAGCTGTGATAGGTAATGTTGTCTTAAGGTTGGTCAGAGTGCAGCCTGTAGCGACACATATTCAGGATTGAGGATTATCGTATGCAGGTGACAACTCATCCAGAAGCACTAAATGAGGCCTTATAAGTAAGAATGACCAGTAAAAAATGTCTTAACACATAGTTTATCATCAGATACCAGATCACTGAAGTTCTCTTTCACTATATTTCTCCACACCTGACTACGACCACTCACAGTAACCACTATTAAACAAGTACTGCATAAATAAAGGTGCCCTACAAAACACTTAGCAATACCTTGGCAATTAAAAACAGTGTATTACTCTTGATCTCAAAGGTGGAGTGTCATTATATGTAGCTAAGCACCACAACAACTGTTTAATAACTTCACCATGATTATTAAAGAATCTAGTATCATTAGTCGCTCTTTCAGTACTACTGCAAAACCAGAGACCCAATGCATTTGGAATGTTTAACAACAAAGTTTATTATATCAGGCATCTAGATATGAGATGATCTCTTCACTATGTGTGTGGATCAAAACAGAGTTTTACCTTTAACTGTGAGTTTGATGTCTGTGTATCGACTTTCCAAATCACACCTGTAATATCCTCCATCCTCTTCAGTCAGGAGTGATATGAGTAGAGAGAGATTTCCTGGAGAGTGACCATTAACCAGCTGAACTCTGTCTCTGTACTGAATCCTTTCACTGGACATCTCTTCCAATATGTCTATGTTTGTTCTAGGTTTCTTCCAGGTAAATCTTCCAGGTGTGGCTTGTGGGTCAGTGCAGTAACAGGGCAGCAGGGCTGACCCTCCTATGTGTGCAGTAATCTCTTCAAACTTTCTATCTTTCAGTTTGCAGCCTGCAGAAACACACCAGTCACTATCATCACTTGTGCAACACTTGATCAACCATAAACAGAATTTTACTGTAAAGCCATCGTTATAAAAAGACATGCTTGACCACCTAAGCACAGTTTCCTAAAGCTTTCAGTTACTAATGTTATTATACTGTAGAGAAACTCACTTCAGCCTGAAACAGCTGAAACAGTTAGAGCTACTTTAAATACGTGTGATGTGGCTTTGAAGGCAAACAATCAACTCCAATGATTTGAATTGCTGTGCAGTTCATATCCTTCCATTCCCACGTCATCAGTAAGATTACAGCATTATTCAAAATGAAGATTTACACAGTACTGTGTTACACTAGTGTCTACAGTAAGAGATTTAATGCTTCACTCACCTTCAGCAATGTGGAGCACAAGCAGCAGATACAAACCAACCTGCATTCTTCCTGAGTTACAGAGCCTCCTCACTACATACAGAGACAGCACGACTGCAGATATGACCACTCTTACAACCCGCTCTACTGACCGATCTGTCAACTACTCACAAACTACACCACCTCAGGACTTCTGCAGAGCTCTTTACAGACCTACAGTCCACCTGACACGACCAGCACACGAGCAAATCCTGTATCTCTCTCAGCCGGACTTCACTGGACTCTTCCGCACTCAAATGATTGCACCTGAAAGAGGAACTGTGTTCAGATGAGCTCATCTTTCTCTCTCTGTCACTCACCCACACCAAATATAATGATGTGACAGCATCCTGTCAGCTCTTCCTCTTCCTTCTCTTGTAGCACACAGTGAACGACATCTCATGTAGTCATATGTTGCTGAAGCCACTGCCCTCTTTTTCTCTCTATACAGTCACTGGACACTTTATTAGAAACCCCTCATTGCAGCTACAAGAGTCCAAAGACTGAGACCTGCTGTGCAGACTGCAGGTCACATGGCAACGAAGTCTTGCCTGGTTAGCAGCTATAAAAATGCATTGAGGATGAATATTTGGAGATGAATAGACTTAGTCGCATTTACGTTCGCCTCAGGCACCATTTAAGGTGGAACTGGAAAATTCAACAAGAATCTGGCAAATTAGAAACGACTTCAACCTCAGAAAACAGTCGAATGTTGAGAAACATTTTACGAGAAATTGTTCTACTTTTGAGGAGAATGTTCCTGTCGGAAATGGGAGGAAAGCAGCTACAGTTCAAGGTTAAAGCAGAGCAAAGTAAACCTGTGTGTCACGATTGGCCCCTCCCAGTCCTGTCCATGTGCGTTTTTGTTTTGGTTTTGTAGCTCCGCCCCTGATTGTTTTCACCTGTCTCTTGTTGTCCCTGTGTGTTTAAGCCCTGTGTATTTAAGCCCTTTGTTTTCGCTGGTCGTTGTTTGCTCGTCGTGTTTGTGCTGTTTGAAGCTCTGTGTTGGTTTGAGTCTGTTACTTCTCATGTCTGAACCTCAATATCTCCGTGTTGGCTATATGACCTTGGACTGTTTCGATCGCGACCCTGGATTTGCCCTCAATAAAAGTCACTTACCTCCGCACATGCGTCCGCTACATCGCTCCTCCTTTAAAGCTTGCAGATGCTAGTGCTAACTAGCCTAGTATTGTCTGCTAAAGTGTAAACTAGGTGAGATTTGCTGCTGTTTAATTCACTATTTATTAACACTTTATTCATTAACTGGTTCTGTGGCCCTGCAGCTCCGCATGGTTTCAACATTCCCTTACATTAAAATACCTGATCCAGCTCATCAACTGATTAACGAGCTGATCAGGTGTGTTGGTCAGGCAGGTGTTGAGTCTGCGGAGCTGTGGGGAGAAAACACAGCACCAGCTAAACACAGTAAAGTGTGGAAAATACCCCTGATCACTGTCAGCTACCAGTTACTGCTGCTGTGAGGAAACAGAAGGGAATAAAGTCGACATGTCATGTCTGGCCGTTATATTCTGGGAGTGGTGTTGTTATGCATTGCTTAAATATACTCCATTACCCACAAGGCAGGGAGAAAGCTTACAGGGGGGACCATAGAGGCTGACGGGCAGTTATTTTTGGTTCAGTAAAGTTACAGATAAACCCACGCTGACCGTGTGTGTCTTTTCATTAATGCACTACACGGCATAACATGGTGTCAGATGGTGAAAATCTTTGAAAGTAAGTAGGGAAGATGAGTTTCGGTGACGAGTGAGCGAGTTTGAGCTGTGAGGTTGTGCCTGCGAGCCTAGAAGTGAAATGTGTAATGCTAACGACGGAGGAGAACGGCAGCAGCATTAGCAGTGAGGAAAGCACGGAAGAACTCGGCGAACACGGAGAAGAAGTGGTGCCAGAGTCGGCGCAGTCACCGCAGCAGAATTCATCGGCTAGAAGGACAGAAAGAAGACCCACAGTCATGGATAATCTAAGTCCACCCTCACCCATGCAGTTGAGTGGAAATCTCGCAGATAATTGGAAACGGTTCAAGCAGAGATTTGAAATATATCTAGCTGCCAGCGGAGCGGGGCAAGGGGACGAGAAATTGCAAGCTCAAATCTTTCTGCACGTAATTGGGGAAGACGCGTCGGACATTTATAACAGTTTCCAAACTGCACCCGCTGATCTGAAACTGGAATTATCTATTATTTTAATACAAGGAAACTTAAAGTATTTGAACATTTCTTTTAAATATTCATCATTTTCTCCATACTGCTCTGCTCGTAGAGCGCCATCTAGCGTTCAACACAACAACACTCCACTCTGTATTTGGTTTTTACAATGTCTGTCTGTGTTTGTCCTTTTTTTGTAAAACTTGTTTAAGTGAGGATTCCGTTTATACCACTAGTACTGAGTAACAACCGCCTTCATTTTCAAAAATGTTGAGTCGTGTTATGCAGGTATGAGGTAATTAGCCAAAGTCAAAGTGAAGTTTGTTTTCATTCAGATGAAACAGAAAGGAGCGCACAGCTGAACGAGATCGCGTCTCTGCAGCTCCGATACGCAAATATAATATAAACGTAACATAAAGGCTAATGTACATAGACAGCATGAAGGACATGACATAAATGCACAGAGAAAGAAAAAAAGATAAACGTATACTGAGATAAACGGTCGTTTGCATGACACATGAGTTTCATTCTGAAAGAAAACAACACTAATGTTCTGATTTATTCATTATTTTTAATAAATATTCTCCACTTAAAGAGGAGAAACAATCCAGACACGTCACTCTAATTATTTAGTAATTGTTTAGATGTAAAATTCGTAATTCTTCAAATATAATAATAAAAAATAATGAGGAAAAAACTTCCTTCCCCTCAGCAAAGACACCGGCTCAACTAGGGACAGGGCACTGCCAACCTAAGCTAACCTAGTTCGTATGCGTTCGGGATGGGATCCAGGCCCCATGTATAACTACGCTAACCCGGCATACTTTGAGGTCAGTGCCGACACGGAGTGGGGTTCGAACCCACAACTGCCATGTCCGTTCGCCTCGCCAGCGCCTTAACCCACTAGGCTGAGCGGGAAGTGCGTCGTCACAGGCGACTTTGATCCATTTAACGCCGTACAATGTCCACTCTAGCTGCCGCGGTTACGTCACACTCCCGCTTGCGCTCACAGCGCGCTTGAAATCCCCGCTGGCTTTATTAATGTAAGCCGTACATTTCATATAATGGAGAAACACTGTAATGATGTCAAGAGCCTGGAGGGTTAAGAGACCGCACTTTCTGCCGGATTTTCTGCCATTATTTTTTATACAAAGTATCAGACACAGCAACTTTGACCCTCCACTAGTAGAATTGAGTCAGGTCCTCTTCTTGAGCCTGTTGATATGTAAAGACGTAAACATGGTACTTCTGACTTTTACATGACTTCCTGGCTTTACAGGGCGACTCTTAGCAGCGCATTCACATCAAGTTAAATTGTTCTTTTTTCCTCTTGACTCAACTTCTTTCAATTTTATAACAAAAAGTAAACAATGAAAAACACATGGTGCTGCTTTACATGACAAAATGAAAGCTTTTTAATGTGATCTCAGACTTTTAGACTCCACTGTCGTTAAAATACAGACATTTTTCACTACATGCTTTTTTTAACCGGCTCGTCTTGGAGAAGCCCTGCTGGCCAGTGGCCTTCAGTTAATCTGTGTCTGTAGCACAGAACTGAGCACAGAAATGTTTTATTACATTAAAACTGTTGCACAGTTATGAGAAAAAAGTGATTTTGCTACCTTAACAAGCATAATAGTCAGCATAAGATAATGCAGTGAATAAAAAAGTAAGGACGTTTTTTTCCTGCTCCACTCATTTCACAGTGAGCTGCTTTTCTCAGCGAGAGAGAACAGCTGGATTGTTTCTACCTGCCAAGTTCAGATCACTGGTGCTGAAGCTGAGCTGCAGGATGTAAATTCAGCACCATGGACAGTGACTGACTGGACTGGGGGGAAAAAGCCAGTGTAAAAAATTCAAGGATTGTGTAAAATTGTGTGGAGTTGTAAGAAACGAGGCAGATTCTATTCTGCTGTATTTAATAAAGTGTCCGGCTGGTTTTGCACTGATTTACCGCACCTTTTTAAAACTAGACATAGAATTGAATGGTGCTCCATCAGCCCAGAGATTGCAGTTCAACTGTGCTACATCGCAAAGCTGGGGGGCTTTATACCCCTCTAGCTGATGTTCAGCACTGTGAGCCATCAGAAGTGCATTCTGATAATGTGACGCACACACAGAGAATGCAGAACCAACAAAATCACTTTCTTTAATGATTTCTGCTATCCTTTGTTTTAATGGTCCTAGTTGACCTGTTTAATATAGTAGGGGGGAAATTAACCCCACTCAACTATAATAACCCCACTCACAAAACAATATGAAGGTGACACACTAAAACCTTTGTTATTTACATAGTATGAAGATAAAGCACAGTGTAATATGTCTTTAAATAAAGGTTTTATAGTTCCAGCATTAGATTATATTAATGTGCACATCATAAATGAGTCCCTTCCTTCACTCATCAAGCGTTTGTTCATTTAAATGTCCAGTCAGTAAAGAGAACAGCACATTAATAAAAATCTAACTCTGCAGACTTTTAATTTAATTTAAAGCCGTACATTTCATATAATGGAGAAACACTGTAATGATGTCAAGAGCCTGGAGGGTTAAGAGACCGCACTTTCTGCCGGATTTTGTCAGGCATTGATTTTCACTCCTTTATTTTTTTGTCTTTAAATAAAGCAAAACATATTGAACAAGCATTAGATGAACTTCCATGTTCTGGTGAGATCAACCACAGCTACTATAATGTGGAGAAAGATCACAATCATCACAGCAAAGGGAACGAAGACTAGAGACTTTGGACATCCTGCAATAACAAGTCTTTAAATAAACATCATGTGGGAACATTTACAAATCAGGAAATGTGGTTAATGATTGCAGAACAAAGCTCAGACGTTGAGCTTCATCAATACCTTCATCTCTACAGACATCTAAAATGCAGTGAGTGTCTGTATTTATTACATAAGTTAATGAGCCATAAGAGGTGCTAGTGAAGGATGTCAGCTCACAGCTTCTCTACTCTCAGTTTTCATTTCAAATGTTTTAATTGTATTTTTCAAATGTGCGTGTAACACGGAACATGAAATCAGGTTATATGTGCTTATTTTATTTTTTATACAAAGTATCAGACACAGCAACTTTGACCCTCCACTAGTAGAATTGAGTCAGGTCCTCTTCTTGAGCCTGTTGATATGTAAAGTCGTAAACATGGTACTTCTGACTTTTACATGACTTCCTGGCTTTACAGGGCGACTCTTAGCAGCGCATTCACATCAAGTTAAATGCTTCTTTTTTTCCTCTTGACTCAACTTCTTTCAATTTTATAACAAAAAGTAAACAATGAAAAACACATGGTGCTGCTTTAAATAACAAATTGAAAGCTTTTTAATGTGATCTCAGAATTTTAGACTCCACTGTCGTTAAAATACAGACATTTTTCACTACATGTTTTTTTTTAACCGGCTCGTCTTGGAGAAGCCCTGCTGGCCAGTGGCCTTCAGGTAATCTGTGTCTGTAGCACAGAACTGAGCACAGAAATGTTTTTTTACATTAAAACTGTTGTACAGTTATGAGAAAAAATGTGATTTTGCTACCTAAACAAGCATAATAGTCAGCACAAGTTAATGCAGCGAATAAAAAAAGTAAGGACATTTTTTTCCTGCTCCACTCATTTCACAGTGAGCTGCTTTTCTCAGCGAGAGAGAACAGCTGGCTTGTTTCTATCTGCCAAGTTCAGATCACTGGTGCTGAAGCTGAGCTGCAGGATGTAAATTCAGCACCATGGACAGTGACTGACTGGACTGGGGGGAAAAAGCCAGTGTAAAAAATTCAAGGATTGTGTAAAATTGTGTGGAGTTGTAAGAAACGAGGCAGATTCTATTCTGCTGTATTTAATAAAGTGTCCGGCTGGTTTTGCACTGATTTTCCACACCTTTTTAAAACTAGACATAGAATTCAATGGTGCTCCATCAGCCGAGAGATTGCAGTTCAACTGTGCTACATCGCAAAGCCGGGGGGCTTTATACCCCTCTAGCTGATGTTCAGCACTGTGAGCCATCAGAAGTGCATTCTGATAATGTGACGCACACACAGAGAATGCAGAACCAACAAAATCACTTTCTTTAATGATTTCTGCACTCACAGAAATGATTCATGGCAGAGTTAGTTTTCATGCATTTACATCTATTTGATTTTATTTAAAAACTCATATTTTTTATATGTATGCATTAAACTTAATTATTATCTACATAATTTAATCAATGCTAAAATATATTGAATGTAATTAGTTAATACATAATAACATAGTTTAAATTAAAAAAGCTGTAAAGCAAACAAGATTCTGTCATTTAAAATGTATGTGATTAGTTTTCATTAGAATTCATGAGAAGTCAATGGAACGATGTTTTGCGCCAGTAGGTGGCGGCAATGCCCCTTTAAGTTGGTCGCCAACTGCCGTAAAACTCGAAGAAAAATATTATGGGATGCATTTCTACTGGTGTGGGTGCATCATCAGTCCGTGTGAGACGGTAAACAATCCGAGCCCATCCTGTGTCCTTTTACTCCCAAATGTGTTCTAATCTGCAGTTTATATCACATCACACCAATATCGATATATTTATGTAGGCTGTGATTATTTTTGAGCAGTTTATCTTGGTCGCGTTGTTGTACTGGTCAGTGCTAGCGCACGTTAGCAACACAGCTAACAAGCTAGCTATTCGCTACATAGCATATTGGCTAACTTAGTAATGCGGCTTGATTATAGTCATAAAATAAGTACAGGTAACATTAAATAAGCCCGATTCCCTTTGTCCACAACATTTATCCTATTCATTTTGTAAAAAGTTAGCTTGAGAATTCCTAAAAGCCTCTTTCCGGCTTTTGTCCGTGATGCTGCTTCCTTGCGCGTTAAACGGCGCTGTTGTGGCCTCCTGTTGCTTTTCTCGCCATGCTGCCTTTATTAGAATCGGGACTCTAATATATCAGCTCACTAGTGTTGGGTGGGTGACTGCATTTTAGAGCACTATATTTAAATACTGGCGTGGATTATAGACGCTGCTTTTCTTTTTTTTCAGGTGCCCAGTTTTTTTCTCCTGTCCTGTTTTCTCACATTACATGTGGCAACATAGATTTAGTAAGTATATATTAAAAGATATACACATCAAAATGTAGTACATATTAATTTATAGTTCATGTGATATTAAAACTGTTTACAATATCCAGCTGAAATGTTTAGACTAAGCATGTTAAAAGTATAAATGATTTGATTTTACGATACAACAAAACTAATCAGGCTTACACAGTCTGATCTCAGACCAGGTTGGATGTATTTTCAGCTCATTTTATAGATAACCTAATTAATTTGTTGTTCTTTGTCTTCATTCACAGGTGCTGTGTGAGTGTGGCCTTGCAAATTGTGTGACAGTTTGTTATCTATAGGTATGAGTTTTATATTTATATTTACATTTTAGGCTGAGACATTTCCACCATAGCCGGACAGGGCAATATCATGTGTATATCAACTGTCCTTGCATTCACAAGCTGGAAGAAACTTCTGAGTCACAGATGTAGAACACACATCACGTTAGAAACAGCAGGTGCTCAGTCCATTACATTTTCACGTCAGACATAATTTCATGCTTTTAATATTTTTGTGAGGCTTTAATGTTAATAAAGCTGTTGAATCAACAAGGTGGTCCGATTGTTTTGCATCATTAAGATTGTACTGAATGGAAAGGAATTGCATAAATGTGATGCATTTTTATTAATTTGGTTTATTACATATGCTTATTATAAGCATGAATGACATGTAATTCAAATATATGCTATTATTTTGTAGAGGGAACCTGATTATTATGCATTTCAAACAATATTGTTTATGTATAATAATACATACTGAATACATAAACCTGGGGATTATGCATTTAAAATAAATAGGCTTTATTACACAAATGAATATGCATCGTGTAACGTCTGTTTGATAGGTTTGTGTTAAAATTATCTAAAAAAAAGTAAATGGGAATTTGTCATGTAATAAAATTACATAAATCTTAAAAGTTAGGGTTAAATATTTCTGTGAGTGTGTTGTCATTTGTTTTAATGGTCCTAGTTGACCTGTTTAATACAGTGAGAACTGTGTACAGTTATTTAAGCCATACAGAATCATTTTACACAATTTGTTTACTTAACTTTTTACACCATGTGATTCCTCAGAATGGAGATTCAGGAATAGAGGGAGGGAAAAGGGGGAAACACTGCGATTTAGATCTACCACAACTTTGGCTAATCATGCTAATAATGCTAATCATGCTTACCGGTCTGTATGAACGGTCGTTAAACGCACTTCTCCAACATGCAAGCAGAAAAAAACACTGCATTCATGTCTTTAACTTGAGAACTGTGTATATTTTTTCTCCTAATGTATTTTTATTACTCTAGATGTTTCTTTAACTGAGAAAGTAGCAAACAGATAAAGTGGTGCATGTGACTTCTCCTTATTTGGTAGTTTTTTATGTCCATTTTTTTGTTGTGAAATGCTGCACCACAAAAGAGGAATCAGGAACTGTTCTCACAATTCCACAATGTCTCTGTACGCAGTTTCTTATTCTGAAAAAGCTGCTGATAAAATCTATAAAAGTCAGAAGAGTTCCGGTCCAGCTGATTTAAACACAGCTCCTGTGAGCTGCACAGACATTAGAGTGGGTTAGACTCCAGTGAAGAGCTGCTGAGAGAGCTGTGGACTCAGTGTGGTATACAGGGCTAGTGTAGTGCTGGGTGTGGAGTGGTCAGTGTGCTGTGGACTCAGTGTGGTATACAGGGCTAGTGTAGTGCTGGGTGTGGAGCGGTCAGTGTGCTGTGAACTCAGTGTGGTATACAGGGCTAGTGTAGTGCTGGGTGTGGAGCGGTCAGTGTGCTGTGGACTCAGTGTGGTATACAGGGCTAGTGTAGTGCTGGGTGTGGAGCGGTCAGTGTGCTGTGAACTCAGTGTGGTATACAGGGCTAGTGTAGTGCTGGGTGTGGAGCGGTCAGTGTGCTGTGTACTCAGTGTGGTATACAGGGCTAGTGTAGTGCTGGGTGTGGAGCGGTCAGTGTGCTGTGAACTCAGTGTGGTATACAGGGCTAGTGTAGTGCTGGGTGTGGAGCGGTCAGTGTGCTGTGTACTCAGTGTGGTATACAGGGCTAGTGTAGTGCTGGGTGTGGAGCGGTCAGTGTGCTGTGTACTCAGTGTGGCATACAGGGCTAGTGTAGTGCTGGGTGTGGAGCGGTCAGTGTGCTGTGAACTCAGTGTGGTATACAGGGCTAGTGTAGTGCTGGGTGTGGAGCGGTCAGTGTGCTGTGAACTCAGTGTGGTATACAGGGCTAGTGTAGTGCTGGGTGTGGAGCGGTCAGTGTGCTGTGTACTCAGTGTGGTATACAGGGCTAGTGTAGTGCTGGGTGTGGAGCGGTCAGTGTGCTGTGGACTCAGTCTGGTATACAGGGCTAGTGTAGTGCTGGGTGTGGAGCGGTCAGTGTGCTGTGTACTCAGTGTGGTATACAGGGCTAGTGTAGTGCTGGGTGTGGAGCGGTCAGTGTGCTGTGGACTCAGTGTGGTATACAGGGCTAGTGTAGTGCTGGGTGTGGAGCGGTCAGTGTGCTGTGGACTCAGTGTTTTACTAGTGAGGATGTTGCTGACTTTCTATCTTCTCTTCACTGGGCTTCATGTTTCTGAAGGTGAGTGACTTTCTCACTGTTACTGATGTAATGAAATCAGAATTTAAAAGCCAATATATTTAGCATAAATTGCATTTTTAACATTAGACATATAAGATGCTTAAACACAGCATTATATTTACATATATGTGCATGTATGTTGCTATGAAAATATTTAAAATGGTAACTTAAGCAAAAATATTCTTTACATTTAATGTAAGTCAACATAGTGAGATTTGTTCTGTCATTATCACTTCCGTCGGTGCATTCACTCTGAATTATTATTTATTTATTTTTTTTACTTTTTAAAATGAATTTAGTTTACTTTTCTTTGGTTATAAATAAGATTTCTTTCTTTGTTTTTTTGGATTTCCATCAAAATGTGTGCGTAAAATGAAAGTGTTAAAAAAGACTATATAATCTGATCTGACTGATGTGTTTCTCCAGGCTATAATCTGGTGAACAGAGAACAACTGCTAAGTATCACAGCTCACACAGGAGGGTCAGTACTGCTGCCCTGTTACTGCACTGACCTACAGACAACACCTGAGGAATTCAGCTGGAAGAAAGACAACACAGAAGCAAAGACACGGGAAGAGATATCCAGTGGGAGTGGTCAGTACAGTAACAGAGTTCAGCTGGTTAATGGTCACTCTCCAGGAAATCTCTCTCTACTCATATCACACCTGACTGAAGAGGATGGAGGAGTTTACATGTGTGCTGTTAAAGGTGCTCATTTAATTATCAGACTGACTTTAAAAGGTAAAACACTCTCAGTTTTTATTCTTATTGCATTTCAGATCTTCAAAAATGACCCTGACCCTCTTTATGCTGCTGCTGCATTTGTAATCATAGACATTGCTTCCTCTGTTCTTCCCTTTTTCATGTCTTATACTAACGGTCAGACCTCATTCGCTGCTGTTTTTGTTTTGCTATCCGGTGTTGACCAGAGGAGGATGAGTTCCCCTTTTCATTCTTCGTTCCTCTTGAGGTTTCTTCCTCTTCCTCTTGAGGAGTGTTTCCCACCAGCTTCCTCATGGGGCTGCTGGCCTGGAATTTATCTTTTTTTTTCTGTAAAGCTGCTTTGTAACAATGTCTGTTGTAAAAAGCAGTATATAAAAAACTTTGATTTGAATTGACTAAAATCATGAAAACATTATTTTACCAGGGCTACTCAATTTTTAGTGTATGTCTGTCTTTCTTGCTCATTATTGCCTTTATTATCTCTGCCTGAGCTTCACCCTGTCATTACTGTGAGTACCTGTTTAATGTTGAACATTCAATCCATCTTTTATTTATTATGTATTTTATCAGTCTTATGTTGAAAGTTTATGCCTGTGTATTTGTGCTCTTTTGTGTGTGAGTCCATGTGTACTGGGAAACATAAAAAAAGCATATAAAAGGTACATGTCCAGCTGCATTGTCCTGTAGTCACATTGAATTGATATCTAAGGGTTATTATGTGTACATTTTAATGAAAGCTTTTAAAAAAGGTTGTGACGGGGAGCGAGGAGGTGGACGCATATGCCGAGATAAGCGAGATTTATGTGGGACAAATCCAGGGTCATAGTCAAAACGGTCCAGGTTCACATAGCCAAAACGGATAGACAGGGGTTCAGACATGACATCAACCAGAACAGAACTAACAACAAACAGAGTTCAATGAGGCAAACATCAAACAAAGACCAATACGATGACCGGCGAAAACAAAGGGCAAACACAGGGCTTAAATACATAGGAGCAACAAGAGACAGGTGAAAACAATCAGGGGCGGAGTAACCAAACAGGGGGCAGGACTTAAACCAAAACAAACGCACATGGACAGGACTGGGAGGGGCCAATCGTGACAAAGGTCTTCATGTTACTGTGTATCTACAATGAGCTGTTTGATGCTGTTCTGTTCCTGCACTGACTATCAAACTATAGACTTTTTTCTCTCTACAGAGGGTCCAACTACAACTCCAACAGCTACCGCAGTGGTCAAAGTACACAACAACCCAACCACTTCAACCACACATTTATCTCAAGCATCTAACAGTAAGTACAGCACACTGACTGCAGCTGACAGCAGAATGATACAGCTTTGTTGTTTTTTTGTGGAGTTTGTTTCTGAAAGTTCTTAAAAATAATCACAACCTATCTGAGTATTTAGTTTTGTTGCACTGCACAATAAAAAAAAAACATTCGTTGTGTGATACTGGTGTATTCAAGCACATCACTATTGTCGGAAGAAATCTAAATTTTTGACGTTTTTTTGTTTTTTTACATATCTTGAAAGTACCTGTTACCCTTTATATTGTGTGAAAATCTCATGATAAATGCAATAAAGTCTGGTTCTACTGACTTCTATTAAAAGTAAAGTAGGTTTTCCCCTTCTCCTGGAAAGTTACCGTTTTGGAGATATGAGGTTTTCTTCTGACAACAGCAATATATTCCTCTACTCTCACACTCACACACACATACACATACATTACATTGTCAAGAGTATTCGCTCATTTGCCTTCACATGCATATAAACTTAAATGACATTCCATTCTTAATCCATAGGGTTTCATATGATGTCGGCCCAACCTTTGCAGCTGTAACAGCTTTAACTCTTATGAGAAGGCTTTCCACAAGGGTTAGGAGTGTGTTTATGGGACTTTTTGACCGTTCTTCCAGAAGCAGATTTGTGAGGTCAGACACTGATGTTGGACGAGAAGGCCTGTGGTTCTTCCACATCAAACTTGCTCATCCATGCCTCTATGGACCTGCTTTGTTCACTGGTGTGCAGTCATGTTGGAACAGGAAGGGGCCGTTCCCAAACTGTTCCCACAAAGTTGGGAACATGAAATTGTCCAACATTTCTTGGTGCTGAAGCATTAAGAGTTCTCCCTCCACCAAAGTTTACACTTGGCACAATGCAGTCAGACAAGTACTGTTCTACTGGCAACCGGCAAACCCAGACTCGTCTATCGGATTGCCAGATGGAGAAGCGTGATTCGTCACTCCAGAGAACACGTCTCCACTGCTCTAGAGTCCAGTGGCGGTGCTTTACACCACTGCATTCGATGCTTTGCATTGCGCTTGATGATGTAAGGCTTGGATGCATCTGCTCGGCCATGGAAACCCATTCCATGAAGCTCTCTACACTGTTCTTGAGCTGATCTGAAGGCCACGTGAAGTTTGGAGGTTTGTAGTGATAGACTGCAAAAAGTTGGCAACCTCTGCGCACTATGCCCCTCAGCATCCGCTGACCCTGCTCTGCCATTTTACGTGGCCTATCACTTTGTGGCTGAGTTGCTGTCATTTACTAATCGCTTCCACTTTGTTATAATACCACTGACAGACTGTGGAATATTTAGTTGTGAGGAAGTTTCATGACTGGACTTGTTGCCCAGGTGGCGTCCTATCACAGCAACGCACTGGAATTCACTGAGCTCCTGAGAGCGACCCATTATTTCACTAATGTTGTAGAAGCAGTCTTCAGACATGCGTGCCTGTGGCCAAGGAGATGATTGGAACAGCTAAACTCAATGATTTGAATGGGGTCAGTGAATTCTTTTGGCAATATAGTGTATGTAAAAAATATGCTAACTTTCTAATTTCTTTTTACACAGATTATTCCACTTATTTCTTCATCTGTATTCCTGTTCTTCTTCTCCTGCTGGGACTCATAGGAGTCATCTACTGGAGATACAGAGGTACAGAGAGAGAGACAGACTAGTACTCTTTTGAGATATGTGCAGTCTCTTTGTCTCACTCTGTCTGGGTTCATTTTGTAGGACAGAGCCGAGGGCAGACAGAGAGCCAAGAGCTAGAAAGCACAACGACACAGCACAAAACACAGGCAAGTTCTTGCATCCAAACATGTCTCATCACATCTCTTCCGAATCCATCATCCATCATTTCATCCTATCCCATCATATCTAATCATATCTAGTCATGTCCCATCAAAACCCATCTTTCCTAAGAGAAATTCGAAAAAGGACACTGTAGTGCTAATATCAACAGTGGAATATCATGATATGTTTAGGATATAACGACATGATGTAAGCACTACAGTGTTCCTTTTAAAATTTCTCTTTCAGCTGCATTTCCATGATTTAGGAAGATATGTACTCAGTTCCAACATTACACATTACATACACTCTGGTCATGGATTCTACAGGATGCTGATACACTCACTTGCGTGTTACTGGAACACTCTGGTGACAGTTCATGCTTTGTGACCTGGTGCATTAATATACCAAAGTGCATGACACAGAGAATTGGGTGTCTGAATGGTCTTGGATTGTTAAAGCTCATTTGAGACAAGCCATGTTGAGCTCTCAACATTTTCCTTTCACCACTCTGATCTTCAAGCTGTTTGTGGCCTCCACGATCACTAATTAATAAATGTACAATGTGAGTGTGAGTGAGTGTACCTAATAAACTGGCACTCAGTGCATATCAGTATAACCTATTCCTACTGAGGAAGAAGCTGCTCCTTCATCAACTTGTTTTTTTAATGAGCTAATTTGCATATTTGCTGTGGCACAATATACATCACAAGCAAAATGCAGCTCAATGAAAATCAAATGAATGCATTTTATCTCAAACCTGAACATCCTTTTTTCTGTCATGTTGATCAGACAGCTGTAAACAAAATCCTTTATTCAGATCGCTCCTCATGTCTCAAGGAATTTTGAGCCCAGCCTTTTGCTCTTCCAGTATTGTTCTTTATGCTCACAGCCATAGCTTAGCACAGCATACCCTAGCCTGGCCTGTGTTACTTTGTAGGCCATGCTGTTATTCTTCATGCTATGCATTTTTTCTTGATATCAATTTCTTCCTTAAAACGTCTGTCCTAATGTCCATCATTGGTCCAGTCCGGTTTGGTCCAATGTTCAGTTCAACCTGGTGAAGTAAAATGCATAAATGTAGACTCATTAAGTTTTATGGTGATAGTTCTCCCTTGTCCTGGATTCTTCATATAGGAACTTGCAGTGGTACAGTGCTTACAGTCTTACCCAAGGACTTTATTCCTACATGACTGTAGTTAGAATGAGAATGGAGTCCTCAAACTTTATATGCCGAGTGATGCACTGATCATTGCACCATCCTTTACAGTCTTTTGTCCCCTCTTCAACAAGGCTATAAGACCTTCTTCAAGTCATCTGGTACGACTCGGTTTATGTTCGGGCCGCAACCTAGGAAAAAAGAGAGAAAAATAACAAACAAAATAAAGTTAACTTAGATTTAGGGAAATTTAACTTGAACTTTACACTTTTGAATGAAAAGCAAATACAATTTCTAACTTCCTAACCAAAGCAAACCAGGAGTAAACAAAGGCAACAGAAATATCCCATCCATCCATCCATCCATCCATCCATTATCTTCCGCTTCTCCGGGGTTTGGGTCGTGGGGGCAGCATCCTAAGCAATGAGGCCAAGACCTCCCTTTCCCCAGTCACTTCCACTAGCTCCCGGGGGGCATGCCGAGGTGCTCCCAGGCCAGCTGGGCGATATAGTCACGCCAGCATGTCCTGGGTCTTCCCCGGGGTCTCCTCCCAGGTGGACTTGCCTGTGACACCTCCCGAGGGAGGCGTCCAGGAGGCATCCTATCCAGATGCCTGAACCACCTCAGCTGGCTCCTCTCCATGTGAAGAAGCAGCGGCTCTACTCCGAGTCCCTCCTGGATGACCAAACTTCTCACCCTATCTCTAAGGTCCAGACACCCTGCGGAGGAGAAATAACACTCTCTCCCCAATAAGACAGATTATATATAAGAGCTATCTCTCTGAGCTGCCACATTATCTCAGTGTTTACAGTATACTTCTATAAAAGTGCTACTTTATGAAAATCAACAAGCAACAAAGTGCCAATAAGCCATATATTAACACTCGAGCTCTTACACAGACACAGCTCTGTAGCAGAAGCTCTTTCAGATGACTTGTCAGGGAACTGGGAACCAGGAAAACAACGGATGCCACAGCAAAAGCAAAGCACTACACTTCGTCCTTAATGTCTCCCTTTTGTAAGTAGTTCCCTCTGGTGGTGGCTTAGTGCATGTCTGCTCTGTATTGTAATCAATACAGAAGACACACAACAATCTGAAGAATGATTTCACTGTGCAAAGAAGCCTTTTAGCATGCAAGTGTTTGTTTTTTTTATTTTCATGGTTCTAAATGTATAATTTAAAATGCCCCTATATATTCAACACTAGGGCGGCACGGTGGCGTGGTGGGTAGCGCTGTCGCCTCACAGTGAGGAGGGCCTGGGTTTGATTCTCCGGCCGGGCTGCCAGGGTCCTCTCTGTGTGGAGTTTGCATGTTCTGCATGGGTTTCCTCCCACAGTCCAAAGACATGCAGTCAGGCCAATTGGAGATGCTAAATTGCCCCTAGGTGTGAGTGACTGTCTGTCTGTCTGCCCTGCAATGGACTGGCGAACTGTCCAGGATGTATCCTGCCTTCCGCCCGAAGACTGCTAGGATGGGCTCCAGCATCCCCCCGCGACCCTGACGGAGAAGCAGCTTAGAAGATGGATGGATATTCAACACTGATTATTCTGCACTGACCATAAATCAATGTTTTTTATCATAATTTGACACGGAAACAATGAGAACATGAAAGGAATTAAATTTGCCTGTATATTTTTACATTTTTACATTTTGAAACTGAAAGGCAGTAGAAAACATTTCACCCTGAAGTTTTATGACTTCTGAATAAGACCCAAATACTGAATAAGACCCAATACTGACAAAGGCCAACATAACCCACTCTCACATACACACACACACACACACACACACACACACCCACACACACACACACACTTTTTAAAAAATAAAAAACACAGAAACACCAAATGAAATAGTCACACTCGCAAACATCTACTATACAGGTGCACCTTCTGTGGGTTTAGCATTGTAGACTGTAGTCCATCTGTTGCTGACATCTGTCCATCTATCACTGACACTGACAGCTGCCGTTAACAATGGGGCAAAATATACATCTTATTAAGCTGCACTATGAGTGATACCATTGCCATGAAATACACAAAAGAAAGGATGCACATGTCGGCCAAGATAAAATGACTTTCTCTTGTGGCTTAGGGGTTTCCTTGGTTTGAGTGACGTTACCTTCACAGTTACGGGGCTGACTGTGAGCTTCCTCTTTGGCTAAGAACTCTTTCCAGGCTACAATGCTTTCTGGGCTGGATGCAGCTACATGACACCACAGCAAAAAGGCTTCCTGGGTTGGCTGCTAGTGCTAAGCTACACTACAACTAAGAGACTGCATGGGACAACATCAGAGCTGTGATACAATGCAGCTACAAGGCCTCTCAGGCCTGCCACTGCAGTGTTTTGGTGGGGATTGTATAGAAAGCATATAATGCTTAAAGTGAACCTTCCTGTTCTATATTGTTTTCCTGTGTTCCTGAAAGGACTTTGTTATTTTGAGTATACTGCTGTGTTCTGTATATTTGATTTCCTTAACTGGAAAAAATCTAAAATCTAAATAAACACATTTAAAAGTCATGACCAAGACAAGAAATTATGAGCGAACTCAGAGTCCAAAGGATGAAGTTGTAGGGCTACAACGACCTCCAAACAGAGGATTTCAGAGGTTCACTCTGAACAGAGTGTTATGAGAAACCTTTATGTCCCTACCTTGAGAGCTTGTTTTCAAACTACTCCAGAATCCAGTTTCACTCAAATTTCCAGCAGCATCAAGCAAGATGTATTTGTTTGTGATTAGATAAAAGAAAAGGCGTTCTTCTAGCATATCTTTCAAAGTTTTGTTGGCTTTGTGGTCGCAGATATTTGTAGTTTTGGGGACTTTTTGACCCCAAACCACTACTGCAATGGTGAACCTGGGAGAAACTGTTGTCTCTCTACCCAGCCTATTGTGGGTTTTGGGGTAATATGTACTCACCAGTCACTTTATTAGATACACAAACAGCTAATTAGCCAATCACATGGCCACAACTCAATGCATTTAGGCATGTAGAGGTGGTCAAGACAACTTGCTGAAGTGCAGACCGAGCATCAGAACGGGGAAGAAAGGGGATTTAAGGGACTTTGAACGTGGCGTGGTTGTTGGTGCCAGATGGGCTGGTCTGAGTATTTCAGAAACTGCTGATCTGCTGGGATTTTCACACTCAACCATCTCTAGAGTTTACAGAGAACGGTCCGAAAAAGAGGAAATATCCAGTGAGCGGTCAGTTGTGTGGACGAAAATGCCTTGTTGATATGAGAGGTCAGAGGAGAATGGGCAGACTGGTTCCAGATGATAGAAAGGCAACAGGAACTCAAATAACCAACCAAAATCTCTGAGGAACGTTTCCAACACCTTGCTGAAAGTGTGCCATGAAGAATTAAGGCAGTTCTGAAGGGAACAGGGGTCCAACCTTTTACTAGTACCTAATAAATTGGCCGGTAAGTGTAGACATGTGTGTACTTCCCCAGTGACAGTGCAGGACCGTTTTCTGAGAGTGAGGATTATTATTACAGTATTTTTACATTATTATTACTATTATTACAGGGCAAATTTAATACGTGTACAAAATGCAAGGTACATTAAAGCAGGGTAGGCCATTGCAGCTCTGATAGCTGTATACTATATCTGGTGTGTAGCAGATGCAGAGCTGTCATGTTTCCTGCAAGCATTTGTTTCTCACGGCCCAGGGGCCACAAAGGCAGTGTGACATCAGCTGTTTTTGTGGTTTTTGGCATGTGGGTTGCGGCATGTGTTGTGTGGGCAAGGTGGGGTCCTAACTCTGAACTTTTACAACCCTGTGTTGTAACTTCCTGAAAGCATCATTTTTGTTGCTTTGTGTAAACTACTGCATTCTTTATATTAAATTGTCTTAACCAGACTAATTTTAGTTTTAATGCTGTTTTTGCTACATTTTCTGTGTGTGGGAGTAATATAAATGTGTGTGAACATCCCCAGAGACAGTTTAAGCCCTTTTTTCAGAGAGTGCGGATTATTATTATGGGCCAAAAATGAAACATATCTGTACAAAATGCAATATATACTAATGTGGTGTAGATCACTGCAGCTATGACAGCTGTATACTGCATCTTGTGTGTAGCAGATGCGGAGTTATCAAGTTTCCCACATGTATTTGTTTGGTGCTCCTCCCCTGATCATGGTCAGCTGGTGTTTGTTTAGAGAGAAGCATGAAAAGTGTCTAAGGACACACAGTGAGAAGCGCTCTAAAGAAGACTGAACTAAGTGAAACTTCAAAGAGACGTTTATTTCATGTGTCACGTATGTGTAAATAACGCATTCTGGGTCACTCACGCTAGTGTTTGTGTCTGTGAGGCCTTTTCAGGTTTCCAGCCAGTGTAGCCCAGTGCCCCCCCTCTGCGGCAGCCACACTTAATACTATTATAGTTACTTCAACTTAGAGATGTAGACCACACAGATGATGCATGGCCATGAGATCACATCTCATTATCATAAAAGGGCCAGAGAGAACAACCAATCAGACCACAGAGGAGAGATAACAGATAAAAAAAGAACAAGATGCAGAAAAGCACATGAGCTTAATGTGGTTTTAGTTCTCACACTTTTAACCATCAAAATGTAAGAACTGCTTAAACACAGCTTTGAGACACAAGATTGTAAATTATGAGTACAAATTAGTAACACATTGCTGAGAAATGGCGACATACCTATACAAAAAGTTTATACATATATATAAATATATAAAATGCACTTCAAAATTCCAAAGCAGGTATAAAAGCTGACTGAGCAATGTGTATCATGAAGTGTGAGCTTAAGGAACTCAAGGAACAGTAAGCTTACATTTAGGGAACTTCATGAAAGCAGAGGAGCTACCAGGTGAACATATTTGGATTTGGTTTTATGAAATACCTGCAGGACGGAGACTATGAAGGAAAAAGTGGTCAGTGACAGTTCAATGTACTCAAACATGTAAGCAAATAAGCTAAGACATCAAATGAGAACAAAGTGGCAGAAAGATGGAGTGGAGAAAAGTGCAGCGTATGACTTCTCTTTATTTGTCTGTTTCTCATGTCCACTTGTGTGAGCTGTGAAATGCTGCACCACAAAAGAAGAAACAGTCAGTGTTCTCACGGCTCAGAGACCACCACGTCACCCTGTGTGGTTTGTGGTTCTGAAGAAGCTGCTGCTAAAGTCTCTAAAAGTCATAAGAGTTCCGGTCTAGCTGATTTAAACACAGCTCCTGTGAGCTGCCGGACATTAGAGTGGGTTAGACTCCAGTGAAGAGCTGCTGAGAGAGCTGTGGACTCAGTGTGGTATACAGGGCTAGTGTAGTGCTGGGTGTGGAGCGGTCAGTGTGCTGTGGACTCAGTGTGGTATACAGGGCTAGTGTAGTGCTGGGAGTGGAGAGGTCAGTGTGCTGTGGACTCAGTGTGGTATACAGTGCTAGTGTAGTGCTGGGTGTTGAGCGGTCAGTGTGCTGTGGACTCAGTGTTGTTTTACTAGTGAGGATGTTGCTGACTTTCTATCTTCTCTTCATTGGGCTTCATGTCTCTGAAGGTGAGTGACGTTTTTATCATTACTGAGTTACTGACATCATGCAAATTTAATTTATGAGCTGGTCAAAAACTGTGATTAGCATGAGTTGCATTTTGACATTAAACATGTAAAATATTCAGACAGCATTTCATGTACATATAAGTTATAAGTATGCATGTATATGTTGCTCTGGAAAACAAACAAACAAACAAAAACACTTCATTTTAATAAAAGTCAAAGGAATATTGTTTTGTTTTTGCATGTCACTTCAAACCACTTCTTCTGGTCCATTTATTCTGAATTTTGACATGATATGAAGGACAGTAATGATATGCTTTACATGCATCTGTTTCTGTATTGTTTTCTTAGTTTATAAAGTAGATTTGAGGGTTTTTAAGTGATTATCTGGAACTGTGGGTTGAAATTACATTCTTAAAATAAAAACTGATCATGATTTCATAAAAAAAGTTTAGAATTAATTTGATCTTTCTGATGTGTGTTTCTGCAGGCTGTGCTCTGGAGAGAAGCGGTGGACCACAATTGTCTATCACAGCCCAGAAAAGAGGGTCAGCACTGCTGCCCTGCTACTGCACTGACCTAAACACTAAGCCTGAGGCATTGATCTGGAGAAAATACAACAGTCATACAAATCAATGGGAAGATATGTCCCTTAAGGGTGATCAGTACAGAGACAGAGTTCAGCTGTTTAATGGTCACTCTCCAGGAAATCTCTCTCTACTCATATCACACCTGACTGAAGAGGATGGAGGAGATTACAGGTGTGAAGTTAAGGATTCACATATAAGCATCAGACTGACTTTAAAAGGTAAAACACTCTCAGTTTATATTCTAACTGCATTTCAAAACTTCATTAATATTAATGAATGTAACAGTATAGAGAACCGACTCTATGAGTTTTCTAAGCACTGCCCCCCTCATCACTGCTCACCTCCAGTCGTGTGTAAAAGTTTGTGCACCCTGGTCAAACGACATGCATCATTGATTTTTAAAGTGAAAATAATTTACACGTCCTCTACAGAACACACGTCTGCACATTTTAATGCACAGTTACTGACTATTTGCTAAGTTTAACATCTTGGGGGAAACTTTCTCTGTGAAACGGTTCCAGAATATTTTATATTTTTGTTAGATGTTATATATTAAATTAAAATTCACAGAACTTGTCATATTTCAGTGTGAGGATGTGTTCAATCATTTTCACTTTGAAATTATTTCATTTTTATGTATTTTCTCAATCCTAGGTTGAAAATTCACACTTGTGTTTAATATTGTGTTAATATTAATATATGCAGAAAATTATATATTATTTTAAAAATAATAATGCGCTCAGGAATCCTTAAAATAAAATTTTCCAAACTTGGATATTAATCATATTATTATTCCTTCAGCTGGGTGGTTAATTTACATTTACAAATACTTCAGGTGTGAGTCCAAGAGGGTTACAGCATATTACTATAAATGAGATAGGCCACATAACTGAAGCGCATTTCTTTGCACTACTATTTTTAAGTATATTATATTGACTTCATTTTTATTTTAGTGTTTTGTTTTTAACATTAGGATTTGGGAAGGTACAAATACATACTTTACCCTGAAATGGAACACATGCATGATTTCTCCTGTTTCTCAGACTCTCACTGTGGAGCAGGATTCACAAGTGGTAGATGTGCACACTGCAAGGAACTGTAGCTGCGTCTTTGTGGGTTTTAACAAACTGTTAAAAGATGCACCACAAAAAAGGAAGCAGCACATTTTCTCATGAGCAAGAACAAACATACTGTAACAGGCACTGTGCACTATGTAAGGGATACCGTTGGAACCACTTCTGTACATATGAGGGCACATTTACATCGTTTGTACCTTCGGGAACAAAAAAATGTACCAGCACAGGACCTTTTACTTACAGTCTGCACACAACAAAGAAACCCTCTATATTCATAGCGGTATTTTTTGATATCATTTGAGAATATATAAGCAACCTACATTGAAAATCAAACCACAAACGAGTAAACAGCTACTTTTCTCACAGCCCAGGGGCCAAGAAGGCACTGTGCTGTCAGCTGGGTTTTTGGTAGTCATGGTTTTGTCACTTATTTTGAGCACAGAGCTTCTTTGGTAATAGGACGTGGGGTCAAGTAAAGAGGTCTGCAGTGTTTATGTGTCTGTACGATTACAGATAGTGTCACATGAATCTACTAAGACTTAAATATGTCAAAGCAAATATTGCATGAGGATTTCATGTGTAGTGTTTTCATGTGAAACCATGTCCTCGATTTAAAGTAGAATTGTGAAATGATGCAACACATATGAGGAAACAATTAGTTTTCTAATGGCGTAAGGACTCAAGAGGCAGCTGGGTTTATGGCTTGATGGTTGTGGAGGAGTCAGCAAAATTTCTTAAAACCTAGCGGTGTGATGACAGCTGGGATTTTGCTGAGTAACTTTGGTGAAGTTGTTGTCACACTTCATGTCACTAAAGTTAAGCTTGGAATTCATGTGAAAATGTAACTGTATACAAATTGACTGGGACCATTACAACTCCCTATATGACACCATTAAGGAAAGTGCCTTTGGTCAGTTTGCATTGTTTTTCTGTGTATCACATGACTGGAATTCACTTCTGATGGCAGCCCATGCCCAGCGTCAGCTAGAGAGGAATGAATCCTCCCCTGTTTGTGCTGTGGAACACTGAAACTGCACTCTCTGGAGTGATACAGCACCATCCAATACCTTTGGGATGAGTTAAAGTGGTGTCTGTGATCCAAAATCAGTACCTGACTGCACTAATGCTCTTTTGGATGAATGCAATCAGATCCTTAGAGCAATGTTCCAACATCTAAGCCTTCCCAGAATAGCGGACTGTTACTTCAGTAGAGAAGGAACAAACTCTGTAATTATATCTTCAATTTCAGACATAATGTTGAGCAGGTGTCTACAAACTTTTGGACATGTAAGGTCCAGATGTACATACAAGTGTATGTGCAGCACAATGTGTGCCTTGTTACTGCAATATGTACCCACAACATGCCATAATTTAATATTTGTTTACTAAAGCTGTAACTTATCACTCAAATATTGAATGTCTGAGTAAAATATGTGACATTATTTTGCTGGATTGACATAAGAAACAGCTGTAAATCACCAGCTGGCCTGTACAGAAAGTTAGAAATAACCCTATAAAATGACCTAATAGGCTGACCCATGGTGTGTGTAGAAAAATAAGCCAGAACAAGCAGGTAATCAGAGTCCAATGCTCCAAAAGCATTAAAAGGAAAGAAGTCATTTGACTTCAGTGGCAGACAAAGTTGTGTATCATTGGCAAAACAGTGAAAAGCAGTACTGTAATTCTGGGTAGAGTTTCCAAAAGGGAGCCTGCATATAGATAGATAGATAGATAGATAGATAGATAGATAGATAGATAGATAGATAGATAGATAGATAGATAGATAGATAGATAGATAGATAGATAGATAGATAGATAGATAGATAGATAGATAGATAGATAGATAGATAGCGGGTAGAAGCTAAGAGGGCTGGAGTAGTAGTAGGTAAACTATGGGGCACTAGGACCCTGCAGCCACAGCTCATACAACCACAGTAAGACCCAGCAGCACTACAGCCACCTGAGGGACAGTAGGACCCAGTGACGTGGAAGCTCTTCAGAACTAATTTCACTGCTTCTTTTTTAAGCTGTCCTGTGACTCACCTGAGTTGGTAGCTCATGGCCTTTCTGTGCATGGGGAAAACGTGTTCCCCTGTCATGTGAGACTGGTGTGCCTGCATAAAAAGGGAAAACATCCTGTCTCAGAAAGGTTGCAGTTGTCCTTTGAGGTCAAAGAGTTTGAAGCTTGAGTGTTTAGCAAGTGAGAGGCCAGTAAAGGCCTCAGATGACCAGTGCTGTTCCGTTTTAAACACTGATGACTCCAACCAGTTTAATCAAAACTTCATGATGGTTCATTGTGCTCCTGGGATGCTGGGAGGGTATCCAGGTGGTAAACAGCTGCTGCTGCTATAGGGGCAGTAAAACTACACAGGAGTGTGAACATAGCTAAGCGCTAGCCATTGTTTGTGTTTTTTTTTTTCTGTGTACTCATTTACTGTACACAGTCGAACCTTTAAACCACTGTCATGTACAAAATATATGTACAACTTACTTTGAAGATGAAAAGAACAGCAGTGGCCTGAAAAAGTCGTTTAGAATTTTTCAGCTTCAGCAGAGTTGCTTTCTATGAGCTTTGAAATGGTGGACCATGAATGAGAAGATGTTCTGAGTTCATTTTCTCATGGCCCAGGGGCCACAAAGGCACTGACATCAGCTGTTTTTGTGGTTTTCTGAGTTATTTTGAACATAGGTCTCCTTCACTAATTGGACTTCAAGTTGGGTTCAAGTAAAGAGCTCAAGAGTGTTTATATGTCTCTAGTAGGCTTTTTCACACATTGCTGCCAGTGTCCCCTACAACTGCAACTCCAGATAGGCACATTTGGGCCTAATCTCTGCCACTTTCGGCACTTATTGCTCAGTTATGGCACTGACAAGTGTTGTGTGGACCAAATGTGGGCAAAATATCATGAGCCTAGGCTAGACTTGTGTTTTGACAAATATTGTGTGGGCCAGACGTGGGACAGATGCCATGAGCCAGGCTAGACTTTGGTTATGGCATGTGTTATATAGGCTGAACATGGGCCAGATGTCATGAGCTGGGCTTGACTTGGGTTGCGGCATGTGTTGTGAGGGCAAGGTGGGGTCCTATTGATCACTTTTAGAGTACTTCATGATTTAGCGCTAACTCTGAACTTTTACAACCCTGTGTTGTAACTTCCTGAAAGCATCATCTTTGTTGTTTTATGTAAACTACTGCATTCTTTATATTAAATTGTCTAATTGTCTAAATTGTGTAACTAATTTTAGTTTTAATGCTATTTTTGCTACATTTTCTGTGTGTAGGAGTAATATAAATGTGTGTGAACATCCCCAGAGACAGTTTAAGCCCTTTTTTCAGAGAGTGCGGATTATTATTATGGGCCAAAAATGAAACATATCTGTACAAAATGCAATATAAACTAATGTGGTGTAGATCACTGCAGCTACAACAGCTGTATACTGCATCTTGTGTGTAGCAGATGCAGAGTTATCAAGTTTCCCACATGTATTTGTTTGGTGCTCCTCCCCTGATCATGGTCAGCTGGTGTTTGTTTAGAGAGAAGCATGAAAAGTGTCTAAGGACACACAGTGAGAAGCGCTCTAAAGAAGACTGAAATAAGTGAAACTTCAAAGAGACGTTTATTTCATGTGTCACGTATGTGTAAATAACGCACTCTGGGTCACTCACGCTAGTGTTTGTGTCTGTGAGGCCTTTTCAGGTTTCCAGCCAGTGTAGCCCAGCGCCCCCCCTCTGCAGCAGCCACACTTAATACTATTATAGCTACTTCAACTTAGAGATGTAGACCACACAGATGATGCATGGCCATGAGATCACATCTCATTATCATAAAAGGGCCAGAGAGAACAACCAATCAGACCACAGAGGAGAGATAACAGATAAAAAAGAACAAGATGCAGAAAAGCACATGAGCTTAATGTGGTTTTAGTTCTCACACTTTTAACCATTAAAATGTAAGAACTGCTTAAACACAGCTTTGAGACACAAGATTATAAATTATGAGTACAAATTAGTAACACATTGCTGAGAAATGGCGACATACCTATACAAAAAGTTTATACATATATATAAATATATAAAATGCACTTCAAAATTCCAAAGCAGGTGTAAAAGCTGACTGAGCAATGTGTATCATGAAGTGTGAGCTTAAGGAACTTAAGGAAGAGTAAGCTTACATTTAGGGAACTTCATGAAAGCAGAGGAGCTACCAGGTAAACATATTTGGATTTGGTTTTATGAAATACCTGCAGGACGGAGACTATGAAGGAAAAAGTGGTCAGTGACAGGTCAATGTACTCAAACATGTAAGCAAATAAGCTAAGACATCAAATGAGAACAATGTGGCAGAAATATGGAGTGGAGAAAAGTGCAGCGTATGACTTCTCTTTATTTGTCTGTTTCTCATGTCCACTTGTGTGAGCTGTGAAATGCTGCACCAAAAAAGAGGAAACAGTCAGTGTTCTCACGGCTCAGAGACCACCACGTCACTCTGTGTGGTTTCTATTTCTTAAAAAGCTGCCGCTAAAGTCTCTAAAAGACAGAAGAGTTCCGGTCTAGCTGATTTAAACACAGCTCCTGTGAGCTGCCGGACATTAGAGTGGGTTACACTCCATGGAAGATCTGCTGAGAGAGCTGTGGACTCAGTGTGGTTTACAGGGCTAGTGTAGTGCTGGGTGTGGAGCGGTCAGTGTGCTGTGGACTCAGTGTGATATACAGGGCTAGTGTAGTGCTGGGTGTGGAGCGGTCAGTGTGCTGTGGACTCAGTGTGGTATACAGGGCTAGTGTAGTGCTGGGTGTGGAGCGGTCAGTGTGCTGTGGACTCAGTGTTGTTTTACTAGTGAGGATGTTGCTGACTTTCTATCTTCTCTTCATTGGGCTTCATGTCTCTGAAGGTGAGTGACTTTTTATCTTGTTTCTGAGTTACTGATGTCATACAAAGCTTCATTTCTGTGCCATAAAAACTGCAATTATCATGACCATGAGACGTGACACGCTCAAATACAGCATTATATTACATCAATGCACATGCATGTTGCTGTGAAAAAGAAGCATCATCAAAATAGTAACTTTATGGCAGAAGGCAAAAATATTCTCCACTTTTAATGTTAGTCAGTGTAATGAGATTCTTTCCATTTCTTTTTCGACAGCATCTGCTGGTCCATTCATTCTGAAATGTTTACTTTTAATTTTATCTGTTCTATTTTCTTTTCGTTGGTTATAAAAATGTTTTTTTGTGTATGTAAAATAAAAGTACAGCAAAGAGTAGATAATTAATCACATCTGACTGATGTGTTTCTGCAGGCTGTAATCTGGTGAACAGAGAACAAGCACTGGATATCACAGCTCATATAGGAGGGTCAGTACTGCTGCCCTGCTACTGCACTGACCTACAGACCACACCTGAGGAATTCAGATGGACGAAAGACAACACAAAAACAGGCAAACGGGAAAACATATCCAGTCAGAGTGGTCAGTACAGAAACAGAGTTCAGCTGGTTAATGGTCACTCTCCAGGAAATCTCTCTCTACTCATATCACACCTGACTGAAGAGGATGGAGGAGTTTACATGTGTGGAGTTAAAGGTGCTCATTTAATGATCAGACTGACTTTAAAAGGTAAAACACTCTCAGTTTATATTCTAACTGCATTTCAAAACTTCATTAATATTAATGAATGTAACAGTATAGAGAACCGACTCTATGAGTTTTCTAAGCACTGCCCCCCTCATCACTGCTCACCTCCAGTCGTGTGTAAAAGTTTGTGCACCCTGGTCAAACGACATGCATCATTGATTTTTAAAGTGAAAATAATTTACACGTCCTCTACAGAACACACGTCTGCACATTTTAATGCACAGTTACTGACTATTTGCTAAGTTTAACTTCTTGGGGGAAACTTTCTCTGTGAAACGGTTCCAGCATATTTTACATTTTGTTAGATGTTATATATTAAATTAAAATTCACAGAACTTGTCATATTTAAGTGTGAGGATGTGTTCACTCATTTTCACTTTGAAATTATTTCATTTTTGTGTATTTTCTCAATCCTAGGTTGAAAGCTCACACTTGTGTTTTGGTGTTTGTGTGTGTTTATGTGTGTTTCAGTAAATGTTCAATTATTTCCCATTTCTCAAACATTCAAAAGCCAGTAAACACATAATAAACAAACAATTTATTTTTCAGTTGAACGCACTTGTGATGCTTTTGGAGAAATCAGTAAAGTTACCATTTAGAAACTATATGTAACACATAGAGATGATATATATGCTTTATCACATGGTATTATTGAGTGTTATATTTGCAGATAATTATTGAAAATCGCTATCATCAATTATATAATTATCATTAATAAATGCAGAAAATTATATATTAGTTTAAAATAATAATGCGCTCAGGAATCCTTAAAATAAAATTTTCCAAACTTGGATATTAATCATATTATTATTCCTTCAGCTGGGTGGTTAATTTACATTTACAAATACTTGAGGTGTGTGTCTGAGAGGGGCTTATATTTTTATATAAATACTTACTTATACTACAGATCAGTCATAACATTAAATCCACCTCTTGTTTTTACTCTCTTTTCCACTGTATCAGCTCCACTTACCATCTAGAAGCACTTTGTAGTTCTAATTACAGACTGTAGTTCATCTTTACTGTGAATACTTTTTTAGCCCTTTTTTATTATTAATAAACTCACCAAAACACACAGCACTGAAATACTACAGTGAACTGCCTGCTGATGTTCTGCTCCTTCACTGACTATCTAATTCTTCTCTCTCTACAGAGGGTCCACCTACAATTACACCAACTAGGGCAGTGGTCAGTGTGCAGACCAGACCAGCCACTTCAACCACACATTCCACTCAAAAGCCTGATGGTAAGTACGGCAAACTGACTGCAGCTGAACTGAACATTTGACTGCTTTCTTATTTTTTGTATGGAGTTTTTTAAATTCTGCACTTCTTATTTTGAGGAAATGAACATGTTGTGGAATTGAACATGAAATGTGACCTGAGCAAAAGTTCTGACAGATTTTGTATTTATTATTTTCTTTCTTTTCAATATGTTACTCTACTATCTGCAGATATGTATCAATTGATCAAGGGTGTTCTAACATTTGCATATGACTATGTCTTGTTAGCTTGTTAGCCAAAACATTATGAACTTTCACAGATGAACCAAATATTGTTGGTTATCTCGTAACAACTGTGCATGTCAAGGTCTTGAATATATTAGATGGTAAGTGAACAGCTGGTCTATATATTCTATGTGTTGGATGTGGGAGAAATGAGCAGGCATGAATACTTAACACATTTGATAAGGGCCTAATGTTTATGGCCAGACGACTGGGACATCTCCAAAACAATAAGACTTGTACTGTTGGAAAGAAATGAGCTGGTGGAGGAAATTGCCAGTGTTCCGTTAGGAGACCGTGGGTCCAGACACTCATGTGTACAACAAATTGACTCATGCCACCTTTGTGACAGTAGAGTTTCCCAATGGCAGGGCCTCCTTCAGCAGGATAATGTGTCCTGCCACACCGACCACATTGCTTGAAAATGGTTTGATGAATTTGACGAGTTCAAGATGTTGCCCTGTCTGAAGTTCCCCAGATCTGCGTTTGATTAAGCATCTATGTGTAGCCGGCAGGGCTGAAAGGTATTGTTTTTAGGAGACTTGTATTTTGACAACCAAATCTCAGTTGCGACATTCCTAGGATGCTTAAAGTGGTGTGCAGGTACTATTTTTTCATTTGTAAGGAGGTGTTGGGGGCTAACAGTGTTGATGCTCTGTAATCTAATGGGTGCGTGGCATATAGGTAGTAATAGTAGCGAGAGGAGTTGTTTTTCCAAGTTTTAGCTGAAATAATAAGGACTGTTTTTATTTTTAGAGTGGGTGATCTAGGAACACGTTTTTGTGGGTAATATTTGGTTAAACCTTGACACATCTGCTGCCTTCATGTTTACAGAGCATTCAGAGTGTTCAGAGTACTTGTGTGTGGTGAGAAAAGGGGACACCAGGCATTGAGCGCGACTAGTGCTGCCATTTCAACAGGTACAAGCCTATTGAGCGTATTTAGTTTCAGACTTTGGGCCCAGTCCGTATGGTTAATGAGCTGATTGTATGTTTTATCTATATTTCAGATTGAGCCGTACTACTGGTGATGATGGTGGTCACTGTTTTTGTCCTTCTTATTTTTTCTCATCATTTTCTTCCTTTCAGTGGTTTCCCCTTATGTGCTTAGGTTTAGTTCTAGACCAATTCGTGAGACTATAGGTGCCCTAGCCGGTTGTGCTTAAGGCTGTTTTGAATGAACAGCATCCTGTTAATCCTGCACTTCATTGTGTGTATTTTTTTGTTGTTTGTTTATTTGATTATCTTTTTAGTTGGTAGTGTATTTGTGTTGGTAGTGGGTTGGGGCCTTACTTACGGTATCAGGGTCTGTTATAGTTTATAGTTAAGAGTTGTTAACTGTCTTACATATAAATGGCTATTTTATTGTTCCTTGAATTATTAGTCTTACTATTATTTTTACTACTTTTTTATTGTGTTAATTGTTAAATAAAGTTGTCCAGTGTATCAGCCTCATACCGTGTTCTGTGTGCCTCATTGAGGACTGATTGGGTTTTTGCTGTGGTAGAATACTGTTCCAGAGTAGAAGTTGGGACCCCTTTAGCATATAGGGGCTGTTCCCACTAGTGATCAAGGCCACATATGGGATGTGCTGGAAGTCCAATCCACTGCAGCTCCACCTTTCAACCTAAAGGATTTAAAGGATCTGCTGCAAACATCTCAGTGCCAGATACCACACAGCATCTTCATAGGCTTTGTGGAGTCCATATTTTTGCAGGTTGGAGCTCTTTTTTGGCATATTAGGCAGTTGGTCATAATGTCTTAGCTCATTAGTGCATCTATGCTAGTGTTATGGTTTTGTTATGATTATTTATGTGCACTGAAGGTTCTACAAAATAATCCCAACCTGTCTAACTACTCAGTTAAGCTACTCTGCACACAGAGGAACACAAGAAACACTGTGAAGATAAAAATCTGATTCATTGTGTGAAATTGCTGTATTCTACTCCTCTCCCTCTTTCACACATCTGTGCCAATATGCAAACTTTCTAATATCTTTTTTGACCCAGGTTATTCCATCCACTTCTCCATCTTCATTCCTGTTCTACTTCTTCTGTTGGGACTTGGGGGACTCATCTATTGGAGATGCAGAGGTGTATACACACACACACACACACACACACACACACACACACACACACACACACACACACACAGTCTATTACATACTTTTTGAAATATGTATCAGGCTATGAAAACATATCAGGTGCTTGTGGATTGAAATTAAGCACAGTAATATAGTTATAGTTTAAAAACAATCCAAAATCAAAAAACAAAAGCAGACCAAGATCAAAAACAGCTGACAATGCATGAGGAGGCAAAGAGGTGGCCGTGAGTCTAAAAAGTACTAGAGAAGAAAGGCAAGAATAGACAAGAAAGGATGCTCGGTGTGCACAGTGGAACACAGTAGCAATACTTTACAATGGAGCTGAGCTAAAGCCTAAAGCATAAATACTAGAGTAAATAAATATTAAATCAAATCAGGTTTGCACATTAGAACTCTGGTGTTGAATGATGTCTCCTGGGTAATGAAGCCCATACCATGGTCCAATGACTCAACTGAGCCTGCATGACCAAGTAAAACAGCATTAGACAGTATGCAGTATCTGTGTCTCACTCTGTCTGGGTTCATTCTGTAGGACGGAGACGAGGACAGACTGAGAGCCGAGAGGAAAGAAGGACAAAGATAGAGCAGAAAACACAGGTGAGTTCACATATCCCATCATGTCTCATCACATCTCTTCCTATGCCATTCCATTCCATCATATCCTGTCACATTTCATCACTTCTAGTCCTATTCCATCATATTTAATCACTTCTAGTCATGTTCCATCATGTCTTAACATAACCCTTCATATCCTGTCTACATATCCATTTCAGCAGAATTGCTATAAGATAGAAATATACACACTCAGGTTCAATGTTATACTGAGTTGCCAGTTTATTAGACACAAAACTCTCATAGTGTGTTGTACATTTTGAGAATAGATTCTATAAGATGCCCGAGCCGTCACTTGCATGCTTCTTTAACATTTTGGTGACAATTCATGTTTTGTGGTCTGGTGCATTATTATGCTGAAGTGCATGATTCAAAAGAACAAATGGATTTGTTTGATTAGAAAACTTTATTTTATTCACAATTGGGCCATATTCGATGATCCTGTTCCCACTTTGTTGTTATTTGTTTTACATCACTGGCGGCCAACAGGGTCTTTGATTGTTAAAGCTCATTTGAGGCAAACTCAGTTCAGTTCTCAGCGTTCTCCTTTGAGTCCTGATCTACAAGATTTTTTCTCTACATGATCATTAATTAATGAATGTACAGTGTGAGTGAATATGAACCTAATAAACTGGCACTCAGTGCATATCAGTATATCCTATTCCTACTGAGGAAGAAGCTGCTCCTGGTAGTTTAAGTCAAGCTCTGAAGTGGTTTTAAAGGGTCAGTGTTGTGTGTTAATTGTAATTTGTGCTCTTCTACAGGATGAAGTGATGTACTCTACTGTCGTCCACAGCAACACAACCACAACAACAACCACAGTTATTGACATTGAAGAAAAAGCAGAATACGCCACCATCAGAGTGAACTAGTAACACCACTCACCCTGTCCATAAAAATGCATTGTGTTTTGCTTCATTTCCTTGTCTTACTTTTGCCTTTTCAAATTCGCAAATACATCAATATTTTAATAAATAAAGCTGCAGCTAAACATTCATTGAGTTGTCATTTTTTCATTAACTCTTTTAAGCTCAATCAAGAGAAATTAAACATTTTACCCCACACCTGAATATTTTGCCTGCCTTGTTGGTCACTCAGCTGTAAAACAAAACCGTCCATTCAGACTCGTCTTCATATCTCAATGAATTTTGAGCCCACCCTCATCTGTAGCTTAACCATTGCTTAGCACAGCATATTCTAGCCAAGCCTCTGCTACTAACTAGGCCATGCTGTTTTTACTAATTTTTCATTGTGTTAATTGTTAAATAAAGTTGTCCAGTGTATCAGCCTCACATCGTATTCAGTGTGACTTATTGAGAAGTGACTGGGTTTTTGCTGTGGACGAATATTGTTCCAGAGTAGAGCTTGGGACCCCTTATATACACTGCTCAAAAAAATAAAGGGAACACTCAAATAACACATCCTTGATCTGAATGAATGAAATATTCTCATTGAATACTTTGTTCTGTACAAAGTTGAATGTGCTAACAACAAAATCGCACAAAAATCATCAATGCAAATCAAATTTATTAACCAATGGAGGCCTGGATTTGGAGTCACACACAAAATTAAAGTGGAAAAACACACGACAGGCTGATCCAACTTTGATGTAAAGTATTGTGTGTGGCCTCCACGTGCCTGTATGACCTCCCTACAACGCCTGGGCATGCTCCTGATGAGGTGGCAGATGGTCTCCTGAGGGATCTCCTCCCAGACCTGGACTAAAGCATCCGCCAACTCCTGGACAGTCTGTGGTGCAACGTGGCGTTGGTGGATGGAGCGAGACATGATGTCCCAGATGTGCTCAATTGGATTCAAGTCTGGGGAACGGACGGGCCAGTCCATAGCTTCAATGCCTTCATCTTGCAGGAACTGCTGACACACTCCAGCCACATGAGGTCTAGCATTGCCCTGCATTAGGAGGAACCCAGGGCCAACCGCACCAGCATATGGTCTCACAAGGGGTCTGAGGATCTCATCTCGGTACCTAATGGCAGTCAGGCTACCTCTGGCGAGCACATGGAGGGCTGTGCGGCCCTCCAAAGAAATGCCACCCTGCACCATTACTGACCCACTGCCAAACCAGTCATGCTGAAGGATGTTGCAGGCAGCAGATCGCTCTCCACGGCATCTCCAGACTCTGTCACGTCTGTCACATGTGATCAGTGTGAACCTGCTTTCATCTGTAAAGAGCACAGGGTGAATCTGCCAATCCTGGTGTTCTCTGGCAAATGCCAAGCGTCCTGCACGGTGTTGGGCTGTGAGCACAACCCCCATCTGTGGACGTCGGGCCCTCATACCATCCTCATAGAGTCAGTTTCTAACCGTTTGTGCAGACACATGCACCTTTGTGGCCTGCTGGAGGTCATTTTGCAGGGCTCTGGCAGTGCTCCTCCTGTTCCTCCTTGCACAAAGGCGGCGGTAGCGGTTCTGCTGCTGGGTTATTGCCCTCCTACGGCCTCCTCCACGTGTCCTGGTGTACTGGCCTGTCTCCTGGTAGTGCCTCCAGCCTCTGGACACTACGCTGACAGACACAGCAAACCTTCTTGCCACACCTCACATTGATGTGCCATCCTGGATGAGCTGTACTACCTGAGCCACTTGTGTGGGTTGTAGAGTCCATCTCATGCTACCACGAGTGTGAAAGCACCACCAACATTCAAAAGTGACCAAAACATCAGCCAGAAAGCAGAAAGGTACTGAGAAGTGGTCTGTGGTCCCCACCTGCAGAACCACTCCTTTATTGAGTGTGTCTTCCTAATTGCCAATAATTTCCACTTGTTGTCTGTTCCATTTGCACAACAGCAAGTGACATTGAGTGTCAGTGTTGCTTCCTAAGTGGACAGTTTGATTTCACGGAAGTTTGATTTACTTGGAGTTATATTGTGTTGTTTAAGTGTTCCCTTTATCTTTTTGAGCAGTGTATATAGGGGCTGTTCCCACTAGTGATCAAGGCCACATATGGGATGTGCTGGAAGTCCAGTCCACTGCAGCTCCACCTTGCAACCTTAAGCATTTAAAGGATCTGCTGCTAGCATCTCAGTGCCAGATACCACACAGCATCTTCATGTTGGTGGTCTTTCTGGTGCTCCCAGTATATGATTAATTTGAATGTGCAGACAACTGAGAAACAGCCATGTTTCAGTTTTCAGTTTCTTTCTTTTAAACTGTGATTATTTCAGAGTGGACAGGCGAATCAGCTATACGGTCAGCCCTATGACAATGGAAGCTGATACAGAACAACATATGGGTGTTTAACATGGACACTAGCTGAGCTAAAGTGTCTTTAAATGATGCATCACTGCAGAAGCAGCAAATGTTCTCACAACTTAACATAGAAACGTTCAAACCATATCTCCACACCATCGTGTTAGCCGTGTGAGTGGTGGGGAGGGGGGTGCATGGTGGTTCTCAGCTTTAGTGAGGAAACAACTCTGCACATGTTCTTTAGAGCATGCTTTGTCTTGCTCGCATTAGGGGACCGTCCATTGTAGTACTACAGGTTCTGAAATGGGGCAGGTGCATGTACATGATTCCTTGGGTTTCATACTCACATTGTGGAACAGCGCTCACAACTGGTAGATGTGTATGTTGCTAAAAAAGTTGCCGAGTCATTGTTGGTTCATTTGAACTGTTAAAGGAGGCGCCACAAAAAAAGGAAACAGCAAGTCTTCTTACGGCCAAGAGGCACTGTGACAGTCATTTTGGACCTTTCCACTACAGTCACTCATTCCACTTTTGATCAAATGAGAAATGAGACAAAAATGGACTCATGACTCAAAAACATTAGTTCTGGCTACTGTGCATGCATCTCCACAGAGAGAAAGCTTTCTCCACTTGCGGTTCTACCAACAAGCTGATTGGTTCTTTTTAATAAAGGGCTGTACAAAGCAATACAAGCTTTTGCATTCATTTATCAACTCCTCCCTCTTTATAATGCACTTGCTCTTATCCTTTAATACTTGATGAGGAAATTCTATTATCTTATTAACTCACAAATAAGTGGGCTGTTTAGAATTATCAGCCTGAAAATCCTTTTAATACCTGCTAAGCATTGTCAGTGAGAATGATGAGTCCCCAAAACCACAAAAATATTACACTATGATGTTAAATTTGAAATGAAACTGTTGCTGTTAAATGATGCACCACAAAAAAGAAAACAGCAAGTATTATGACAAGTAAAAAAGCCCAAAAGAGTGCACAAAAGCACCATGTACTCATTTAATGAACACAGTTAAACCTTTAAACCACTATTATGTACAAAATATATGTACAATATATATGGCGCCTACTTGAAAATGAAGAAGAGTAGCTTTCTATGAGCTGTGAAATGATGCACCACAAATGAGGAAATGAGTTTTCTCATGGCTCAGGGGCCAAAAAGGGACTGTGGCATCAGCAGTTTTTGGTAGTTGTGGTTTTGTACGTTCATTTGAACATAGATCTTCTTTGCTGATTGGACTTCAAGTTGGGCTCAATCAAGAGTTCTGCATGTTTATATGCCTGCAATAGGATTTTTATTATTACAGATTACAGCTAGTGTCCCATGCAACTGCTAAGCCTTGACTATTTCAAGGTGAATATTTATTTATTTATTTATCTGTAGTGAAATCGTGCAAAAACATAAGTGCCTTTTTTTTAAGTAGCAAGTGGCCTAAACAGCACTTTGTGAAATGATGCAAGACAATTGAGGAAGCAACTAGTGTCATCATAGCTCAGAAAGGCCCTGTGACTGTATGTACATCGGGGTGGAATCGTGTTGTTGGTCTTCTGCCTCTCACAGACTCAACAGAGCGCTTCAGCACTCAGTGGCCCCACTGAGTTTGCATGGTCTTTGCATGGTCTACCTGTTAGTAAAGGACGTGGCTGATACACCTGAACTCAATAATTAGGAGGTGTGTGTCAGTGCTTATATATATATATATAGTGTATGATTTTTAATGTAAGAACATTGGTGCAATAGGATTGCTGTTACTAAATACTAATAATTCTGTTTGTTGAGTTTAAGTACTGTGTTTTTGTTGTTTGTGTGTATATTTTGATGTTTCCACACTGGCTAAGGTTTACCACCAAACGGCCACAGCTACGAGGCACACTAGCCTGAGCAGGAGTTTTCTACATGGGCTCTGTCCAGGCCACAAGGCTTCCTGAGTGCCTGAGCTATGCTACCCTGCAGCTATGATTTGTTTGGGCTGGCCACTTGAGCTGTGCTAAACCACAGCTACAATGCTGTCTAGCTTGATACTGGAGCTATGCTACACAACAGTTGTGAGGCCTCCTGGGACAGACAGCAGCATGAGCTATGATACAGTGAAGCTACAGGTCAGGCACTTGAGTCAAATCACAGCAATAAGGCTGCCTGATCAGTCCACCTTTGTGATGCTACACTGTAGCCGTGAGACATGGGCCAAATGTCAAGAGCCAGGCTTGACTTGGGTTACGACATGTGTTGTGTATGCCAGACATGGGCCAAATGTTATGAGGCGGGCTTTACTTGGGTTGTGACATGAGTTGTGTGGGCCAAATAGGGGCCAAATGGCACGAGCCAGGCTAGACTTGGGTTGCAGCACATGTTGTGTGGGCCAGAAGTGGGCTAAATGTCATGAGCCTAGACTTGACTTGGGTTGCAGCATGTGTTGTGTGGGCCATATGTGGGCCAAATTGCACGAGCCAGGCTAGACTTGGGTTGCGGCACGTGTTGTGCGGGCCAGACTTGGGCCAAATATCATAAGCCTAGGCTAGACTTGGGTTGGGGCACATGTTCTGTGGGCCAAATTTGGGCCAAATGTCATGAACCAGGCTTGACTTGAGTTGCGGCATGTGTTGTGTTGATCACCTTTAAAGTGCTATCTCTGAACTTTTACAACCCTGTGTTGTGCTTTCCTGAAAGCAGTTTTGTTGCTTAGTGTGTAAACTGCTGCATCCCATATATGTGATTGTCTGAACAACACTCATTTTAATTTTAATGCTGCCAAAAAGTAATATAAATAAATAAAATAAAAAATTAAAAAACATGAAAAAGACTAATCACTAACCTTTTGTATGATGCCTAAGTTGGTTATTTTTTTCAATCTCACTCTGAAAACAGGAGTGACATCTAATTTTCTAACAAAAGAATGTTTATGTTTATGCATTTTGTAATGTAATGTTTATGCATTTTTTTTAACAAAATCATGTGTCATTATTACCAGCGTGCCTGCACTTGGTATTTTCTACAACCTTTGTTTGCCAACAGTCTCTCTTAAAACAGTTAATGAGATTGGAGAACGCCAATCAAGTAATCTGAGACTGAGAAATCTCCTGGTATTTCAAGGAGTCTGTGATACCATATATGTAAAGGTTCTCAGGGCCTTTGAAAGAAAATTTTATCATCTGGAACCAGTCTGCCCATTCTCCTCTGACCTCTCACATCAACAAGGCATTTTCGTCCACACAACTGACCGCTCACTGGATATTTCCTCTTTTTCGGACCGTTCTCTGTAAACCCTAGAGATGGTTGTGCGTGAAAATCCCAGCAGATCAGCAGTTTCTGAAATACTCAGACCAGCCCGTCTGGCACCAACAACCACGCCACGTTCAAAGCCACTTAAATCCCCTTTCTTCCCCGTTCTGATGCTCGGTCTGCACTTCAGCAAGTTGTCTTGACCACCTCTACATGCTTCAATGCACTGAGTTGTGGCCATGTGATTGGCTGATTAGCTGTTTGTGTTAACAAGCAATTGAACAGTGTCACATATGTGTAACTAACGCAATCTGGGTTGCTTTCGCTAGTGTTTGTGTCTCTGAGGCCTCGTCCAGTTTACAGTCAGCTTAGCTCAGCCCCTCCCCCCAGCGGCACAATGTATTTAGCACAATTATAGCTACTTCAATTTAGAGACGTAGACCACACAGATGGTTCATGAGATCATATCCCATTACTACAAAAGTGCCATAGAGAACAACCAACCATGCAGAAAATTACATGAGGCATGATTTTAGATCTCAGGCTTTTAGCCATCAAAGTGTAAGAACTGCTTAAAAATAGTTTTGAGACACAAGACTATAAATTATAACACAAATTAATGAAAGACTGCAGAGAAATGGCTGCATATCCATATGTAAAGTGTTTTTATATATAATGCTATTCCCAGTGCACTTCAAAATGAATTTAGTTCCCAAGTAAATGCACCCACACTCTCAAAACCAGAGCACATACAAAAGCTGACTGGGCGATATGTAACATGAGGTGCAGGAAGTTTGAGGGACTTCAAGAAGGCAGAGGAGCTACCAGTTGAATATATTGGATTTGTTCTTCTGGAGCACCTGCAGGGCTGAAGACTATAAAGAAAGCAAATAAGCTAAGGCATCAAATGAAGACGAGAAGAGCGAGTCAGAAGCAGAAGTGTTTGACTTCTATTTATATGACTGTTTCTTGTGTCCACCTATGTGCTCTGTGCAGCACCACAAAAGAGGAAACAGTAAGTATCCTCATGACTCATGAGGTGAGTCCACCACGTCACTCTGTCTGGTTTGTGATTCTGAAGAAGCTGCTGCTAAATTCTCTAAAAGTCAGAAGAGTTCCGGTCTAGCTGATTTAAACTCAGCTCCTGTGAGCTACACGGACATTAGAGTGGGTTAGACTCCAGTGAAGAGCTGCTGAGAGACTGTGGACTCAGTGTGGTATACAGGGCTAGTGTAGTGCTGGGTGTGGAGCGGTCAGTGTGCTGTGTACTCAGTGTGGTATACAGGGCTAGTGTAGTGCTGGGTGTGGAGCGGTCAGTGTGCTGTGAACTCAGTGTGGTATACAGGGCTAGTGTAGTGCTGGGTGTGGAGCGGTCAGTGTGCTGTGAACTCAGTGTGGTATACAGGGCTAGTGTAGTGCTGGGTGTGGAGCGGTCAGTGTGCTGTGAACTCAGTGTGGTATACAGGGCTAGTGTAGTGCTGGGTGTGGAGCGGTCAGTGTGCTGTGTACTCAGTGTGGTATACAGGGCTAGTGTAGTGCTGGGTGTGGAGCGGTCAGTGTGCTGTGTACTCAGTGTGGTATACAGGGCTAGTGTAGTGCTGGGTGTGGAGTGGTCAGTGTGCTGTGAACTCAGTGTGGTATACAGGGCTAGTGTAGTGCTGGGTGTGGAGCGGTCAGTGTGCTGTGGACTCAGTGTTGTTTTACTAGTGAGGATGTTGCTGACTTTCTATCTTCTCTTCATTGAGCTTCATGTCTCTGAAGGTGAGTGACTTTTTATCTTGTTTCTGAGTCACTGATGTCATACTCATCTAAAGTTATGTGCTAGATAAAAAAATTACTTTGTTGAGTTGCATTATTGACAGTACATATGTAACATTTCATTAACATATCATACATACAGATAACTTTTGTATGTTGCAGCAAAAAAAGCATCTACAAACTAGTAACTTTACAGGAGAAAATAATCTTGTTAGTCAATGTAATGAGTTTCTATATCACTTTTGATCACTTCTGCAAATCCATTCATTCTGAAATGTTTAGACTTTATAAAGAATGACAACAATAGTCCTGGATAACTCTTCTGCTTTTCTGTTATTTAGTTGAAGATACAAAAGAATTGTTTTTTGATTTTCATTAAAAAACTTGTATATAAAATAAAAGTATTTAAAAAGAGTAGATAATTCATCTGATCTGACTGATGTGTTTCTGCAGGCTGTAATTTGGTGAACAGAGAACAAGTACTGGATATCACAGCTCATACAGGAGGGTCAGTACTGCTGCCCTGCTACTGCACTGACCTACAGACCACACCTGAGGGATTCAGATGGAACAAAGACAACACAAAAACAGACAGACGGGAAGAGATATCCAGTGGGAGTGGTCAGTACAGAGACAGAGTTCAGCTGTTTAATGGTCACTCTCCAGGAAATCTCTCTCTACTCATATCACACCTGACTGAAGAGGACGGAGGCATTTACTGGTGTGATGTTAGGGATTCTTTCATAATCATCAGACTCACTTTAAAAGGTAAAACAGTGTCTCAGTTTATATTTTATTTCAAATCTTATTAAAAATGACAGTATAGAGAACAAACTCTGAGTTTAAAGCACTGCAGCCGGCACTGCACCAAAAGTCTGAGATCACATTGGAAATCTGAGATGATACTTTATTTAAACCTGGAAATAAAATGTAAGAGCTTTAAAAACTAAAACAAAGAAAAGTTATGATGCATAAAATGTAGAAAAAATATTCAAGATTCTGTAATATTGCTTTATTTGATTTATTAATATAACATTAATAATGTACCATTTTAAGGTCTGTGTATAAAAAAGTCAGATCATTTATTTATATATATATATATATATATGAATCTCAGTATGAATTTTTGTTCTGATAAATTACAAGAAGTAGATTTAACATGTGTGGTGTATCTACTCTGAGCTGTTTCCTTCAGTCCTGATTCTACACTCACTATAAACCCCTTCTCTGCAGAGGTCCAGCCTAAACATACTGCAGTGGTCAACTCACTAACCAGTCCAATCCCAGCAGCTTTTTAAAAGAGTAATCATAAACATAAAAATATTTTTTTGTCCTTACCTGCAAGTTTGTTGTCAAAAGCTCTATTTTTGTCCATTCTGACATTAACGCCCATTTCCACTCAAGCTCCCCGTAGTATCAAGGCACTTTTGTCTGTGTTTAGATAAAAGAAAAGAATTTCTTCTGGCACGCCAAATAGTTTATTGGCATGATGTCATCTAACTGTAGTTTTGGAGACTTGTTGACCCCAAAATGCTACAATTGTGATCGTGGGAGAAAATTTAGTCCCATCCCTGTGTGTGGAAGCAATGTAAATGTGCGTGAACTGCGTGAATGACAGTTGGACCATCCCAGACTATCTTACGTGTAGCAGATGCAGAGTCGCTGTGTTTCCCTGAAACATTTTTTTGGTGCTCCTCTCCTGATCATGGTCAGCTGTTGTTTATTCAGGAAGGAGTCTAAACAGTGTCTCTTGTTGGTATGGTAGAGAAAAAAGGATGCTGATGCATGTATATAGACAGAAAGAAAAGGAGTGACAGTCTGAAGCACTCTAGAAAGGACTGAAATATGGAAATCTTCAAATATACACTCACCGGCCACTTTATAAGGTACATCTTGCTAGTAAAATGTTGGACCCCCTTTTCCCTTCAGAACTGCCTTAATTCTTCTTTGCACACTTTCAACAAGGTGTTGGAAACATTCCTCAGAGATTCTGGTTGGTTATTTGAGTTCCTGTTGCCTTTCTATCATCACAAACCAGTCTGCCCATTCTCCTCTGACCTCTCACATCGACAAGGCATTTTCGTCCACACAACTGACCGCTCACTGGATATTTTCTCTTTTTCGGACCGTTCTCTGTAAACCCTAGAGATGGTTGTGCGTGAAAATCCCAGTAGATCAGCAGTTTCTGAAATACTCAGACCAGCCCGTCTGGCACCAACAACCACGCCACGTTCAAAGTCCCTTAAATCCCCTTTCTTCCCCGTTCTGATGCTCGGTCTGCACTTCAGCAAGTTGTCCTGACCACCTCTACATGCTTAAATGCACTGAGTTGTGGCCATGTGATTGGCTGATTAGCTGTTTGTGTTAACAAGCAATTGAACAGTGTCACATATGTGTAACTAACACAATCTGGGTTGCTTTCGCTAGTGTTTGTGTCTCTGAGGCCTCGTCCAGTTTACAGTCAGCCTAGCTCAGCCCCTCCCCCCAGCAGCACAATGTATTTAGTACAATTGTAGCTACTACAAAAGACTTGTTTTTTGATTTTCATTAAAAAACATGTATATAAAATAAAAGTATTTAAAAAGAGTAGATAATTCATCTGATCTGACTGATGTGTTTCTGCAGGCTGTAATTTGGTGAACAGAGAACAAGTACTGGATATCACAGCTCACACAGGAGGGTCAGTACTGCTGCCCTGCTACTGCACTGACCTACAGACCACACCTGAGGGATTCAGATGGAACAAAGACAACACAAAAACAGACAGACGGGAAGAGATATCCAGTGGGAGTGGTCAGTACAGAGACAGAGTTCAGCTGTTTAATGGTCACTCTCCAGGAAATCTCTCTCTACTCATATCACACCTGACTGAAGAGGACGGAGGCATTTACTGGTGTGATGTTAGGGACTCTTTCATAATCATCAGACTCACTTTAAAAGGTAAAACAGTGTCTCAGTTTATATTTTATTTCAAATCTTATAAAAAATGACAGTATAGAGAACAAACTCTGAGTTTAAAGCACTGCAGCCGGCACTGCACCAAAAGTCTGAGATCACATTGGAAATCTGAGATGGTATTTCATTTAAACCTGGAAATAAAATTTAAGAGCTTTAAAAACTAAAACAAAGAAAAGTTATGATGCATAAAATGTAGAAAAAATATTCAAGATTCTGTAATATTGCTTTATTTGATTTATTAATATAACATTAATAATGTACCATTTTAAGGTCTGTGTATAAAATGTCAGATCATTTATTTATATATATATATATATGAATCTCAGTATGAATTTTTGTTCTGATAAATTACAAGAAGTAGATTTAACATGTGTGGTGTATCTACTCTGAGCTGTTTCCTTCAGTCCTGATTCTACACTCACTATAAACCCCTTCTCTGCAGAGGTCCAGCCTAAACATACTGCAGTGGTCAACTCACTAACCTGTCCAACCCCAGCAGCTTTTTAAAAGAGTAATCATAAACACAGCTCTGAGTAAAACTCACTCATTTCCTGCATGATGTATGTAATGATGAAGCTATTGACCAAACTGAACACCTGAGCCTTGTTCTACAGGGAGAATCACATTTCTTGATTGGAATATGTAAATATACACACACGGTGGTTATTTAATCATTTCTTGTTGCAGAATGTCCAAAGTCTCTACCCTACATTCCCTTCGCTGTGATCACTGTGATCGTTCTCCACATTATTGTAGCTGTGGTCTACCTGATAACCACGACCAAAGGTACAAACTACACCATCAAGCTGTAACAATCAAACACTTTCATATGTGTGTTTATTAATCAGGTATTTTATTAATCTCTATCAGATCCTGCCAGGGGTCACTACAGCACTGCGGATGGAGATGGAGTGGTCAGTCTGGAGTAGGGCAGTTCTGCAACACTGGCATGAGTTCACAACCTGGCAGCTAAAACATCTTAAAATAACAAGTGCAAATGTTTACATTTTCTCATTTTACTTCCTCTCTGTTTTGAAACTGTTATCTGTTTAAGTTGTACTGTTAACCATCACTTTGTCATTATATTCATAAATGACTATATATATATATATATCATACATAAGCACCCTACACTGAAAATGAAAAGAATAAGACTGGAATGAAAAGGCCATTAACACTTCTCAGCTTCAGCAGTGTTGGCTTCTACAAGGTGTGGACATTTTTCTAATAGCACAAGGACATAAGAACGCACTGTCTCACTAGCTGGGTTTATGATTTGGTTGTTGTGGAGGACTCACAGCCTAGTGGAAACAGCGTGACAGCTGTTTTTTTTGGTGTGCAACTTCAGTGAAGTTGTTGTCACACTTCATGTCACTAGTTCGGTTTGAAATTTGTGTGAAAATATAACTTTATACAAATTGACTGGGACCATTATAATTTACTATATAACACCATTAAGGAAAGTGCCTTTGGTCAGTTTGCAGTGTTTTTCTGTGTATCACATGACTGGAATTCACTTCTGATGGTACCGTGTACCAAGCATCCGCTAGAGATGTATAAATCCTCCTCTGTGCTGTCGACCACTGGAACTGCACTCTCGGGAGTGATGTAGTGCCATCCAGTACCTTTGGGATGAGTTAAAGTGGTGTCTGTGATCCAACTGTACTAATACACTTTTGACTGAATGCAATCAGATCCTCACAGCAATGTCCCAACATGTAAGCCTTCCCAGAAGAGCGCACTGTTACTTCAGCAAAGAGGGAACAAACTCCATATTTATGAACTCAATTCTAGATGTAATGTTGTGCAGGTGTCTACAAACTTTTGGACATATAAGGTCAGATTTATACATAGGTGTATGTACAGCAGAATCTGTTACCGCAATATGCACCCATAATGCACCAGTACTTAATAGTTGTTGACTAATGCAGCAACTTGTCACTTAAATAGTGAATGTCTGAGGGTGATACGTGCCTGGGTTTATACTGGAAGCAGCTATAAACCCAACAGCTGACCTACACAGAAACTTAGAAATAATCCTATAATATGACCCAATGAATGACCCAGAATGTGGGTAGAAAAATAATCTAGCAGGAAATCAGATCTGTGACACAATATAGATTACAAGCAATAAGAAGCTCTTATACAATTAATTATACAACACTTAGTTTCTCCCACTGAGCAGCTTTTCAGTTGGCAGCTGTGACAGAAGATCACCTGCACAACCTGGAATCAGCCAGAAACGAACCAAATACCACTGGCCGATCAAAAGAAGCTGTCAGATACTTTACAGACTGAGTGGAATAAAACAACATTAATACTGATCTACAAAAAATAACAACACTAAGCTGAACCTGATATTGTGGCAGTTTAATGGCTCAGTCCGCACGTCAAAGGCGAGACTGTGCAGACTGATCAAGATAAGTTTTATATCCAGATTAGTTTGAATGTGCAATTCATTGAGAAACACCAGTTTCTATACAAATTTTTTGTACTTTGTAAACCCTTAAAAAGCCAGGACCTGCTAGTAGGCCCAAGGCTTCATTACACGCTTCTATAACCTAAGAATAGCTCAGCCAGTTTGCATGGCAATCCCTGTAGTTACTGAATAACAATTAGCATGTAATAAGCCTGGGATTGTAAGGGTTAAACTGTGTTCATTTCCGAGTGGACAGGAGAATCTCCAATATGGTCAGCACCATAACAGTAAAAGCTTATACAAAGCAACATATGGGTGTTTAACATGGACACTAGCTGAGTTAAAGTGCCTTTAAATGATGCATCACTGCAGAAGAAGCAGGAAATGTTCTCACAGCTTAAAATAACGTCCTCAGCACATCTTCACACCATCAGGTCAGCCGTGTGAGTGGGGGTGAAAGTCAGGGTGTGTACGTGAGCAAACTTTGTCTATGCTAATTTAACATTAGAGTATAGTCCATTGACGTACTGCAGGTTCTGAAATGATACATGTGCATGCTTTCTCCTGCATCTCACACTCTCACTGTGGAGCAGCGTTCAGAGCTGCTGGATGTTTATGTTAAAAAAAATTTAAAAATAAAAAAAATTCTGAGTCATTGTGGATTTTGAATTGTTAAATGAGGCACCACAATAAAAAGGAAACAGCAGGTTTGGTCTTCTTTTGTGTATTTTTGAGAGAGTTTTGGACTTTTACCACAAAAGACACCCAGTCAACATGTAATCAAAGTCCCTACAGGAAAGACTGTCCATTTGGCAAGTTATTTTGAGGCCTATAAGTATGTTTGAATATGCATGATGTAGACCTGAAGCTAAAAGCCACATTTCAAAAACTCTCAGTGTAAGCCACTCTGGCCATAGATTTACAGCTAATTTGATATCTGCTGCACAGTAAGTTGGCCACAACTCGGTCCCACCCCAGTGACAAGAAGGGTACTGCCCCAGTGACAGTGTCCTACCTTTTTTTGCAGAACACTTCTGAAAGAGGTCACTGAAGACTGCTGAGTATAATGAGGTAGACACTGTAAAAGACATGCTGCATACAGCTACTGACTTGGTAAAGCAAATACAGCATATACTGTCTGTCTATCAGCCTCTATTTTTTTGTCTTGTACTCTCTCTCCCCTCTACTCACATCTTATCTATCGCTCGCTTTTCACTCACACACACACACACACACACACACACACACACACACACACACACACACACACACACACACACACACACACACACACACACACACCCACCCACAGCCACACCCACACCCACAGCCACACCCACACAAATACACTTCCTTTGTAAGAGCATGAATATATATATATCTTATGAGAGTGCTTGCTGTAGTTGAACTCTGTCACTTTTGCAGGGACTGACACTGAGAGTGTGTTTTGATCGCAGCAAAAATGCAGCTGCATTTATATTTTTTATGTTTTCTCATCCTGCATCTTTACCCTGGAGGTAAGTAAATATACCGAATAATGAGGCTTAAAACTATTAACTGTATAATAAGCCATGTTTTTCAATATGTGTTCATTATTTCTAGGGAATATTTAAGGTTGTGGTTATGTGGTCAGCGAATGGTTCGGGTTGCGTACATGTAGGATTGTGAATGCACTGAATATTGTTGTAATAAAGAGCCTTAGAGTAACTAAAGGCTTAAGGGAATCACTAGAATTGGTCAAGTTCATTGTTCAATATCTACCATATGAAAAACATAGAAAAGGCAGGAGTGTATATGCTTAAATTTTTCCAAATTTTCCACCTTGATTTTAGAAAAACACTACTTAGAAAATGCTTTGTGGTCTGATGAACATAAAGCTGATCTGTTTAATTGTACTACGCTTGTCATGCCATCTGGGCCGGCAGCTTTACATGCTTTACATGCATTTACTCTGGTCAGTACTGAACATACCTCTGCCGGAGAGAGTGTGTGTGTGTGTTGGGGGGGGGGTGACGTTGTGAGGTAGCCCAAATCTTTATACCATACTTGGTAGGTTTAGATGGGATATACTGCCGGAAAGGGCAGCGACCCCAAAATGGCATCACCTGCTCATCAACTGTGACGTTGGGCCCAGGGTTGTAAAACAGGGGGAGATGCCACACCCACTTGTCCAACACTGTCCTGATGGCAGCTAGCTTGTCTCTCTGCTCGTCGAGCTGGTCTATCATCACGGTCACCAAAATGGATGGTCCTGGAAATTATTTTGTACGTTTTCAGAGACATTGTTGCCCGGAAAAGTTCTCTGCCAGCTTCTTCATGCCACAGGGATTCTGTGGCCTCCCCTTTGGACCTGAAAACACCAGCAAGGATAAGAACCCCAAAGTAAGCATCCAAATCGGTTTCATCCACAAACTTCCACTTATCTCCAAACACCCAGCTTCCTTCTAAATTTGTACAATCCAGGATGATTTTCTTGATGGAGTGTGGCATGAAAAGTTCAAAGGAAGACTTGATGTCTTTTGCATGAGTGACTGCTAAACGTGTAGGTCCTGGTATCATCTGAATCACATTGGCAGCTATGCGGGGCGGTTCATTTCTTGGGCAGGAAGACCACTCAATTTTGTCATTTTTTGACATCCATATGACATTTGCAAGCTGCTGACTGTCTGGTTCTATGTCTGGCTGCTCACCGGCTGGTCATGAGGCTTGCTGCTGGCGGGCTGGTCCTGAGGTTCGCTTGCGTTTTAGAGCTGGCTTACAGGCTTGATCCTGTGGCTAGCTTCTCATGGGCTGGTCCTGGGGCTAGCTGGCTGACAGGCTGGTCCTATGGCTGGCTGCTCACATAGTCCTGGATGCTGATGGGCTGGTCCTGAGGCTCTTTTATGCTTTGGAGCTGACTGATGCTGATCCTTCTCTTCAAACTCACTGTCAGACTCTGAATTTTCAGAAATGTGATCTTCATATTCCGAAACTTCTTCCTCTGCATCACTATGAGAACCCTCTGTCTCCTCCAATATCAGCTGTAAGGCACTCTGAACAGTGAATCGCTTTGCCATCTTGATCATTTATGGTATAGAACCATGCTGACAGAGCTATTTATAGTGTTAGATCCACAAGACTGATTCCCACGAGATAGAAGGTGAAATGTGTGGGAATGTGGGTGCTGACAGTGATGGTGCTCTTAACTTTGCAACAATGTTGCAAACTTGTGCGGGAACAGTGGGTGCACACTGTGGGTGCTCATCCATTCACACACCCCCACACACACACAGATAACCTATGATTTCCACACTTTCACTAGCCCCGGGTCCAGAGGACCCGAAGACCCTGTATGTAATATGAATGTGAAGGGGGGGTATATGGGGGGGGTTGGTAATTGAAAAAGTTTTCTGATTTATGTTCCGTACAGAAAATGAGCCAAGGCCAGTGAATCTTAGTTTGAAAAAATAATTATTTGTAATATTTTTATTGAGCGAAAAACTAAAAACGGGTCCCACAGACCCGAAGACCCAATGAGGGTTAATGTGGTTCTCTATCTGCTTGTCTTACAGTGAGTTTTATATATTTAGGCACATGGGAACAGCAGATGTGGTTACTGCAGTCAAAGCTATTTAAGAAGTCTGCACTCACAGTGAAAATATGTAGTTCTCTTTTCCACAGGAAAGCATGTGCTACACAGAGAGAGAGAGAGAGCAAGTGAGAGAGAGAGAGAGCGAGAGCGAGAGAGTGTGGGGGGGGGGGGGGGGGGGTTACTGACATGCCTTGGGCATTGACAATAGAGCATTAAGGATATGTAAACAAAAAATGACATTAGAATCTCTTTGTACAGACCTTTATAATTTTGGACTCTTTGCTGACTAGTGAAACCCAGTGAAGTGGTGAATTTTACATCTGATGGTTTGATGGAGGTTATCAATGGTTTTCACTACCATAGACCAGAGGTCAATAATAGGCAGACCGTGGTCTGAGTCCGGACCCAGATACTGTCCTATGCAGACCTGAACCTACAGCCAGTAAACTATAGAGAATTCTTTAGTTTTGATAGGGTTGGCCTATTTTAATCGTCCTTTACGGTAGCTTTAGTGGCCTGGGAGACTCACAGACCAATCGCATGTGTTGTAAGTATGACATGTGATGCTACTCAGCCAATCAGATCTGTGAATTACGATGTGCACTGAGACTCGAGTGAGTGTCGCACACACAGGGGAGGGACAGGGTGAGAAGCAAATGTTGTTGAAATATGACTGTTGTACTTTATTTGATTCGGCATTCAGTTGTTGACTGTATAAGATGTTGATATAACTACTAGGCTACTTCAGTAAACAGTATATGGCACTGAATTATGATGTACGTTAGACATTATGATGTTCTGGACCTTGAGGAAATTTTCTCTAACTGGACCTTATTGAATTTCAATTCAAGACCCCTGGCATAGAGCATTTGATCCTTTCCTTTATCAGGGAAGGAATGAAGCAGGACTTTGGAAAGCACAGTCACTGGGGCCTAAGCATACTTATCCAACTTATGCTAAGATCATGCTTTTGGTATGTTTTCTAAAGTTTGCATAAACTGTGCACACAAATGCTTTTAGAAATGTATATTAAAGTATTCAGTGCCTTGATAACAATAAAGGTACCATGCAGGTACATGATTCGTTCATCAAGGTACAAACAGTGTAAACGTTCCCTCAGAGGTACAACAGCGGTTTTAAGGTCCAATTGCCTTAAAGAAGCTTTTCCTAGTGGAAAAGTAGCTATTTTTATATTTTTATAAACTAATGTTTTAAAGCAGAACCATTTAATAAAAAGCCTGGAGGCGAGACGGGGTGTGTGGAGTCAATACAACTTAGAAAATATAGTTTCAATGGATTCTGGTACAGTTATGTTCCCTGACTAAAGGTACAGAGATGTACCCCTGAGGGTCCCACCCCAGTGACAAGAAGGGTACTGCCCCAGTGACAGTGTCCTACCTTTTTTTGCAGAACACTTGTGAAAGAGGTCACTGAAGACTGCTGAGTATAATGAGGTAGACACTGTAAAAGACATGCTGCATACAGCTACTGACTTGGTAAACCAAATACAGCATATACTGTCTGTCTATCAGCCTCTATTTTTTTGTCTTGTACTCTCTCTCCCCTCTACTCACATCTTATCTATCGCTCGCTTTTCACTCACTCACACGCACACACACACACACACACACACACACACAAACACACACACACAAACACTACTTGCTTTGTGCTGCTTTGTGGTCTGATGAACATAACGCTGATCTGTTTAATTGCACTACGCTTGTCATGCCATCTGGGCCGGCAGCTTTACATGCATTTACTCTGGTCAGTACTGAACATGCCTCCGCTGGAGAGAGTGTGGGGGGGTGACGTTGTGAGGTAGTAGACCCTATGTGTTGTCTTCAGAAATGCCCTGATCGACACGAGTGTAGAACCAGTTATTAATCATCATTATTAATAATATTAATAATGAATTAAGCAGGTCTGAGAGAGAGGCACTGCTGGCTGGAGGGGGGTCAGTGGGGGTGGTTTATGGTCCGTCAAAGTCTGGATGTCCTTCCACATGCGGTGGGGGTTGGAGTTGTGGAAGTTCTCTTCAACAGAGAGTTTGAAGGCATGTTAGGCTTTCCTAATGTCCTTCTTCAGGACTGCCTTGGCTGAGCTGTAAGCCTCTGCATCACCAGATCTGAAAGCAGCGTCGTGTGCCTTCAGAAGTAGCCGAACCTCAGCATTCATCCAAGGTTTCTGATTTGGAAAGATTTTTTAGCTGCTTGACAGAGGTGACATTGTCAATACATGAGTTGATATAACTCATTACAGCTGAGGTGTATGCGTCCAAGTCCATGTGAGAGTCTGTAGGGCCTTCAGGGCAGAACATAGTCCAATCACTGTTCTGAAACTGATGCTGTAGAGAGGAGACGGCCCCTTCTGGCCACACTTTAACAGTCTTTGTAGATGTTTTCACATGTTTGCTGAGTGGGAGCAGAAACAATGATGTGATCAGACTGACCCAGGTGGGGAAGGGGGGCAGCCTTATATGAATCTGCAATGTTTGTGTAGACATGATCTAGAGTTTGGTCTCCTTTGGTCAAGTAGGAAACATTCTGGTGGAATTTTGGCAGCACAGATTGCAAATTAGAGTGATTGAAGTCCCCAGCAACAATAAAAAGTCCATCAGGGTGTGCAGTTTGTTGTTTGTCAATTGCTGTACATAGATAGCTTAGCATTAGCATCAGGAGGGATGTAGGCTGTGGTAACGATACAACTGTGTGCTCTGTAAACAGAGGGGACAAAATCTGATCATCAGTTAGTAGAGCACTGACTTTCAATTATGGTGGAGTCCGTACACCATGATTTGTTTACATAAACACACAGACCTCTTCCTTTATTCTTACCGGAGTCCTCAGCCACTCTGTCCACACTGAACACACTGCATCCCTCCAGCTTCAGTGCACCGCTCGGGAAATCCCCGTTCAATCACGTCTCCGTAAGAACAATAATGTCACACTCTCTGATCCATCTGTGTGTAGTAGCTCAGAGTCGCAGTTCATCCATTTTGTTTGAACATTGGCGAGAAAAATGCTGGGAACCAAAGTCCGGTGCGGGATAAACCTTAGCTTAGCCCATAGTCTGCCTCACCTTCCCCGTCTTTGTTTACGGTCTCGACGCCTGCATCGGCTTCACTCAGCTTGGGGAGTTGGCTGCGTGGTCCATTGCTCTCTTGATATTTCCTGAGGGAAATAGCGAAATATAATATGAATAGTCTGATGGTGCAACCTTCACCAAAATGAAAGAAGTCATTAAATACCTCATCTTTGAGCAACATACAAGTTGTTTGGGGAAATTCAGGAGACCCTTGCAAGCTACTAAAGAACTTAAATCTTGGCCAACTTCATGGCAAATAGCAAAAGTTGCTAAGCAGTGAATGGAGGGTGGGGCTTGGAATCAGTTAATTTTTTATTTATTTTTTTCAGAATCAATCTTTTATTGATCCCAGAGGGAAATTGCAGAATTATGCATTGATAATATAAGAGGTAGAGGTGATTCACAGGGCCTCTCTATAAGCCTGCATTCACAGACACTACATCACTGGATTTGCTTTGTCACGGGAAAAAAATTAATTACATTACAAAAAAAAAATATATATTTTATTACACCATGTATGTTTACTTCCAACTTCTATAAAATCGCAATTTCTAAGCTTCAAAGCTTGTATAACAGATGACATCTTAACACTAAGAGAGAAGTCATACTTCTGATCCTACCTGTGTCTCCTGATCTCTTCTCCATTCTGGTTTTCTCTCACTGTCCTCCATCTGCCCTTGTCTTTTAGCTACAGAGTCAAACAAAAGTCAAAGTGCACAGAAGTCCAAGCACTAAGAGTGTAAGAAATGTAAATACAGTGTTTGTGGATGTGTGTGTACCTCTGTATCTCCAGTAGATGACCCCAATCAGTACCATTAACAGCAGTAAGCCCCCCACAGTAGCATAGATGATCAACTCTTTGGTTGATGGACTGGATACATCTGTAATAGAAAGAATAAAGAAGGTAAACATTTATGTTACTGTGTGTGGAATTGGTTAGTACACTTGATTATATGCTTGATCAGGTTAATGAAATGAATGCATAATAACCTTGTTGTGAAGGACAAGTTGTTGAAATGACAGTACTGGTTCCATCAGACTTCCCGGTTGATTGGGGGGTTGCTTGATTGGTTGAGTGCGATGTAGTAGTCATAGGTTTAGCTGTGGGTGCAGCATGAGACAGAACTGATGTGCTGAACATAATAATTCATTTGAAAATGCATTATAGGCAACTTACTTTTTTATTATAGGCAGACAACTTTTTTTTTTTTTTCATTTTTCGCATACACAGGGCTTTATACACACAAAATTGTCTGTAAAAATCAATGTCTATAAGAGTCTATGAACACATTCATAATGTTATTATGCATTAATAAGACATTATAAACATGCCTGTGGCCATGTTTATTATACATTATGAATTTTGGACATAATGATTTAAAATTAGTGTTCATAACATGTTAAATGTACCACAGAATCTCAGACCCTGGCCTACATTATGGGTATACAGTATATTATTGATAGACATATATTATTATAACCCTACTATGAGAACTGGGTGTGTGCTTGAGTATTGTTGCAGATGTTGTTGCTCTTGACTGCCTTTGCTTAATGGTAATATTGTACTCAGAGGGGCTCTTCTGCAGAGCGGTTTTGGCAGATAGTGGAGTTGCTGTGATGTGAAATGCAATAGTTTTAGTACTGATTTGTACGTTGGTTAATTGATATCAACTTTATTAGAGAAAATGTATTTTCATTTACACATTAGCTGTTATTTGGAGTATTCGACTATGTAATTAAGAACACTTTCTTGCTATACTTTCTTGCTATACTGGAGTGCTGTAACTCTCACTGTGCTCTGATAGACCTCATCTTATCAGCTTTTCTACATATCTCACAAGTGTGTGAGATTTTATGAAAACTAATTAAAATGGTCCATGGTGGATTATGACAAAGCAAAACAGACTAGAACAAGCAAGAAAAAGATGAAAGGTTTGTGGACACCTTAGAAAAAGTCTTCAGAAAATGCTAAAGGGAGCAGATTAGCTAGATTGGTGGACTGGATCTGTATAACTTGAGTATCTCCCATGTGTGTGAGGTTTCATGAAAACTAATTTAAAAAAAAAAAAGCTTTAAAATAATTGGCACATACACACATGTGAAGCTAAAGTTAGATCCTTATTTGCAAGCTTATTATTCAGTTTTTCTATCCCACTTCAAATTTTGCTGTGATTACAATGAGGTGCCATTAGTGTAGAATGAATAATGAAGAAGAAGCTGGTGAATACAAAGCTAAAATCAGCTGAACACAATTAAGTTCAGAAAAATCAATTACCAACATTACTTAACATTAATAAATGGAATTGGAATTTTTCATGCCTGCCAATGAGCTGAACAGCAGATATAAGGAGTCACCAGAGCTGCTACACTGTTGAACACGTCTTACTGGCTGATGTAATGCTGCATACAAAAACTCAAGCTTCTGTATCTACTACACTAATGACTGTCCTTCTAAAAGTACGGCACTATATTTGCATACTATTCAGTGAGCTAGCATGATTTGTGATTAATAACACAGCAGGAAATCTCAGCTGTGTGGACTTCAGCTATCAATGGATAAAATATAGCAAAAGATCAAATTACACCGAGGCAGTGATCTCACATATATAGTTTAATATGCTTTAAAACTGAGACGGAAATTTAATGTCAATAACGTGCTTTACTACATTTGCTGGATTGGTTATGGCTGTGTTCTCATAAGAAACCTGCACTGCACAACCAAATGAAACTGATGATGCCTACCAAAAAGGTAGCTGTGCAATTGTGCAATGTCATTGGAATACTATGAAATCTTTTTCATGTTTTCTTGTTTTAAATGGATCTAATGAGCTCCATTTCCAGACTGCTTTTCACAGAGAAATTAAGTTTATCCAGCCTGACAAAACGTGGTCTTGATTTCTAAGGCATCATATAACCTGGACAGATAGCAGAGGAGCCAGTAGGGAGAAGAGTTTTTCAAATAAAAATCTGAAATTTCTTGTTAAAGTATGGAGTAACTACATGTCCTGAGATGCATCTTCATGAAACAGTCTTCAACAAACCATATATGTTTCTAAATGATGGGCTTGAGGCTAAAGGACAAAAGCATATTCGCTTGAGGATTCCTAGAAAAGACAGTGTGTAACTCTTGCGTGTGTCAGAGTGAAGCCAGACAGGACTGACCCAGGACAAACCACAGCCTAATAACTAGAAGACAGACTAAACAGACTGAAACCAGGAGCAAAATTCAACAGAAATGACAAGAGAACAACAACCTGAAACAGGCTCAGAATTCCAAGATAAAAAACATGTAAACATGACTTCACCAAACAATGTAGAAAATAAAAGCCATTCATACAAACACAGGACTAAAGGAGAAACTAGAAAAAGGCAAACACAATGACAGAGCAGATCCAGATACCTGAGATAACAGGGCTAAAAAGACCCAAGTGAGCAGTGATGAGGGGATGGAGTTTTGTTGGAAAGATCCAATACAGAGTCCCAGTGTGGGGACTGTGAGACAATATAAATGTCCCTTCTGTAGACATTATAGAACATGATAAACATTCATATACTGGAGAAAATGTTAACTACTGCTCACACCCTCAATACAGAACCCTCATTAAAGCTCTTCTTGGAGCATTTGTACTGGAAGGATAATAAATCTTACACAGTTCATTCAACACACTTTGCACTCAGAAAACAAACCAGTGTTTTACCTTTAACAGTGAGTCTGATGAGTGTGTATCCACTTGGCAGAGCATCACACCTGTAAACTCCTCCATCCTCTTCAGTCAGGTGTGATATGAGTAGAGAGAGATTTCCTGGAGAGTGACCATTAACCAGCTGAACTCTGTCTCTGTACTGACCACTTTCAAAGGTTATCATGTCCCAATTTGGATTGATGTATTTATTCCAGCTGAATGTCTTGGGTTTGGCACGTAGCTCAGCGCAGGAGCAGGGCAGCAGTACTGACCCTCCTGTATGAGCTGTGATAGGTAATGTTGTCTTAAGGTTGGTCAGAGTGCAGCCTGTAGCGACACATATTCAGGATTGAGGATTATCGTATGCAGGTGACAACTCATCCAGAAGCACTAAATGAGGCCTTATAAGTAAGAATGACCAGTAAAAAATGTCTTAACACATAGTTTATCATCAGATACCAGATCACTGAAGTTCTCTTTCACTATATTTCTCCACACCTGACTACGACCACTCACAGTAACCACTATTAAACAAGTACTGCATAAATAAAGGTGCCCTACAAAACACTTAGCAATACCTTGGCAATTAAAAACAGTGTATTACTCTTGATCTCAAAGGTGGAGTGTCATTATATGTAGCTAAGCACCACAACAACTGTTTAATAACTTCACCATGATTATTAAAGAATCTAGTATCATTAGTCGCTCTTTCAGTACTACTGCAAAACCAGAGACCCAATGCATTTGGAATGTTTAACAACAAAGTTTATTATATCAGGCATCTAGATATGAGATGATCTCTTCACTATGTGTGTGGATCAAAACAGAGTTGTACCTTTAACTGTGAGTTTGATGTCTGTGTATCGACTTTCCAAATCACACCTGTAATATCCTCCATCCTCTTCAGTCAGGAGTGATATGAGTAGAGAGAGATTTCCTGGAGAGTGACCATTAACCAGCTGAACTCTGTCTCTGTACTGAATCCTTTCACTGGACATCTCTTCCAATATGTCTATGTTTGTTCTAGGTTTCTTCCAGGTAAATCTTCCAGGTGTGGCTTGTGGGTCAGTGCAGTAACAGGGCAGCAGGGCTGACCCTCCTATGTGTGCAGTAATCTCTTCAAACTTTCTATCTTTCAGTTTGCAGCCTGCAGAAACACACCAGTCACTATCATCACTTGTGCAACACTTGATCAACCATAAACAGAATTTTACTGTAAAGCCATCGTTATAAAAAGACATGCTTGACCACCTAAGCACAGTTTCCTAAAGCTTTCAGTTACTAATGTTATTATACTGTAGAGAAACTCACTTCAGCCTGAAACAGCTGAAACAGTTAGAGCTACTTTAAATACGTGTGATGTGGCTTTGAAGGCAAACAATCAACTCCAATGATTTGAATTGCTGTGCAGTTCATATCCTTCCATTCCCACGTCATCAGTAAGATTACAGCATGATTCAAAATGAAGATTTACACAGTACTGTGTTACACTAGTGTCTACAGTAAGAGATTTAATGCTTCACTCACCTTCAGCAATGTGGAGCACAAGCAGCAGATACAAACCAACCTGCATTCTTCCTGAGTTACAGAGCCTCCTCACTACATACAGAGACAGCACGACTGCAGATATGACCACTCTTACAACCCGCTCTACTGACCGATCTGTCAACTACTCACAAACTACACCACCTCAGGACTTCTGCAGAGCTCTTTACAGACCTACAGTCCACCTGACACGACCAGCACACGAGCAAATCCTGTTTCTCTGTCAGCTGGACTTCACTGGACTCTTCCGCACTCAAATGATTGCACCTGAAAGAGGAACTGTGTTCAGATGAGCTCGTCTTTCTCTCTCTGTCACTCACCCACACCAAATATAGTGATGTGACAGCATCCTGTCAGCTCTTCCTCTTCCTTCTCTTGTAGCACACAGTGAACGACATCTCATGTAGTCATATGTTGCTGAAGCCACTGCCCTCTTTTTCTCTCTATACAGTCACTGGACACTTTATTAGAAACCCCTCATTGCAGCTACAAGAGTCCAAAGACTGAGACCTGCTGTGCAGACTGCAGGTCACATGGCAACGAAGTCTTGCCTGGTTAGCAGCTATAAAAATGCATTGAGGATGAATATTTGGAGATGAATAGACTTAGTCGCATTTACGTTCGCCTCAGGCACCATTTAAGGTGGAACGGGAAAATTCAACAAGAATCTGGCGAATTAGAAACGACTTCATCCTCAGAAAACAGTCGAATGTTGAGAAACATTTTACGAGAAATTGTTCTACTTTTGAGGAGAATGTTCCTGTCGGAAATGGGAGGAAAGCAGCTACAGTTCAAGGTTAAAGCAGAGCAAAGTAAACCTGTGTGTCACGATTGGCCCCTCCCAGTCCTGTCCATGTGCGTTTTTGTTTTGGTTTTGTAACTCCGCCCCTGATTGTGTTCACCTGTCTCTTGTTGTCTCTGTGTATTTAAGCCCTTTGTTTTCGCTGGTCGTTGTTTGCTCGTCGTGTTTGTGCTGTTTGAAGCTCTGTGTTGGTTTGAGTCTGTTACTTCTCATGTCTGAACCTCAATATCTCCGTGTTGGCTATATGACCTTGGACTGTTTCGATCGCGACCCTGGATTTGCCCTCAATAAAAGTCACTTACCTCCGCACATGCGTCCGCTACCTCGCTCCTCCTTTAAAGCTTGCAGATGCTAGTGCTAACTAGCCTAGTATTGTCTGCTAAAGTGTAAACTAGATGAGATTTGCTGCTGTTTAATTCACTATTTATTAACACTTTATTCATTAACTGGTTCTGTGGCCCTGCAGCTCCGCATGGTTTCAACATTCCCTTACATTAAAATACCTGATCCAGCTCATCAACTGATTAACGAGCTGATCAGGTGTGTTGGTCAGGCAGGTGTTGAGTCTGCGGAGCTGTGGGGAGAAAACACAGCACCAGCTAAACACAGTAAAGTGTGGAAAATACCCCTGATCACTGTCAGCTACCAGTTACTGCTGCTGTGAGGAAACAGAAGGGAATAAAGTCGACATGTCATGTCTGGCCGTTATGTTCTGGGAGTGGTGTTGTTATGCATTGCTTAAATATACTCCATTACCCACAAGGCAGGGAGAAAGCTTACAAGGGGGACCATAGAGGCTGACGGGCAGTTATTTTGGTTCAGTAAAGTTACAGATAAACCCACGCTGACCGTGTGTGTCTTTTCATTAATGCACTACACGGCATAACATGGTGTCAGATGGTGAAAATCTTTGAAAGTAAGTAGGGAAGATGAGTTTCGGTGACGAGTGAGCGAGTTTGAGCTGTGAGGTTGTGCCTGCGAGCCTAGAAGTGAAATGTGTAACGCTAACGACGGAGGAGAACGGCAGCAGCATTAGCAGTGAGGAAAGCACGGAAGAACTCGGCGAACACGGAGAAGAAGTGGTGCCAGAGTCGGCGCAGTCACCGCAGCAGAATTCATCGGCTAGAAGGACAGAAAGAAGACCCACAGTCATGGATAATCTAAGCCCACCCTCACCCATGCAGTTGAGTGGAAATCTCGCAGATAATTGGAAACGGTTCAAGCAGAGATTTGAAATATATCTAGCTGCTAGCGGAGCGGGGCAAGGGGACGAGAAATTGCAAGCTCAGATCTTTCTGCACGTAATTGGGGAAGACGCGTCGGACATTTATAACAGTTTCCAAACTGCACCCGCTGATCTGAAACTGGAATTATATATTAATTTAATACAAGGAAACTTAAAGTATTTGAACATTTCTTTTAAATATTCATCATTTTCTCCATACTGCTCTGCTCGTAGAGCGCCATCTAGCGTTCAACACAACAACACTCCACTCTGTATTTGGTTTTTACAATGTCTGTCTGTGTTTGTCCTTTTTTTGTGAAACTTGTTTAAGTGAGGATTCCGTTTATACCACTAGTACTGAGTAACAACCGCCTTCATTTTCAAAAATGTTGAGTCGTGTTATGCAGGTATGAGGTAATTAGCCAAAGTCAAAGTGAAGTTTGTTTTCATTCATATGAAACAGAAAGGAGCGCACAGCTGAACGAGATCGCGTCTCTGCAGCTCCGATACGCAAATATAATATAAACGTAACATAAAGGCTAATGTACATAGACAGCATGAAGGACACAACATAAATGCACAGAGAAAGAAAAAAAGATAAACGTATACTGAGATAAACGGTCGTTTGCATGACACATGGGTTTCATTCTGAAAGAAAACAACACTAATGTTCTGTTTTATTTATTATTTTTAATAAATATTCTCCACTTAAAGAGGAGAAACAATCCAGACACGTCACTCTAATTATTTAGTAATTGTTTAGATGTAAAATTCGTAATTCTTCAAATATAATAATAAAAAATAATGAGGAAAAAACTTCCTTCCCCTCAGCAAAGACGCCGGCTCAACTAGGGACAGGGCACTCCCAACCTAAGCTAACCTAGTTCGTATGCGTTCGGGATGGGATCCAGGCCCCATGTATAACTACGCTAACCCGGCATACTTTGAGGTCAGTGCCGACACGGAGTGGGGTTCGAACCCACAACTGCCATGTCCGTTCGCCTCGCCAGCGCCTTAACCAACTAGGCTGAGCGGGAAGTGCGTCGTGACAGGCGACTTTGATCCATTTAACGCCGTACAATGTCCACTCTAGCTGCCGCGGTTACGTCACACTCCCGCATGCGCTCACAGCGCGCTTGAAATCCCCGCTGGCTTTATTAATGTAAGCCGTACATTTCATATAATGGAGAAACACTGAAATGATGTCAAGAGCCTGGAGGGTTAAGAGACCGCACTTTCTGCCGGATTTTCTGCCATTATTTTTTATACAAAGTATCAGACACAGCAACTTTGACCCTCCACTAGTAGAATTGAGTCAGGTCCTCTTCTTGAGCCTGTTGATATGTAAAGACGTAAACATGGTACTTCTGACTTTTACATGACTTCCTGGCTTTACAGGGCGACTCTTAGCAGCGCATTCACATCAAGTTAAATTGTTCTTTTTTCCTCTTGACTCAACTTCTTTCAATTTTATAACAAAAAGTAAACAATGAAAAACACATGGTGCTGCTTTACATGACAAAATGAAAGCTTTTTAATGTGATCTCAGAATTTTAGACTCCACTGTTGTTAAAATACAGACATTTTTCACTACATGCTTTTTTTAACCGGCTCGTCTTGGAGAAGCCCTGCTGGCCAGTGGCCTTCTGGTAATCTGTGTCTGTAGCACAGAACTGAGCACAGAAATGTTTTATTACATTAAAACTGTTGTACAGTTATGAGAAAAAAAAAGTGATTTTGCTACCTTAACAAGCATAATAGTCAGCACAAGATAATGCAGTGAATAAAAAAGTAAGGACGTTTTTTTCCTGCTCCACTCATTTCACAGTGAGCTGCTTTTTCCAGCGAGAGAGAACAGCTGGCTTGTTTCTACCTGCCAAGTTCAGATCACTGGTGCTGAAGCTGAGCTGCAGGATGTAAATTCAGCACCATGGACAGTGACTGACTGGACTAGGGGGGAAAAGCCAGTCTAAAAAATTCAAGGATTGTGTAAAATTGTGTGGAGTTGTAAGAAACGAGGCAGATTCTATTCTGCTGTATTTAATAAAGTGTCCGGCTGGTTTTGCACTGATTTACCGCACCTTTTTAAAACTAGACATAGAATTCAATGGTGCTCCATCAGCCCAGAGATTGCAGTTCAACTGTGCTACATCGCAAAGCCGGGGGGCTTTATACCCCTCTAGCTGATGTTCAGCACTGTGAGCCATCAGAAGTGCATTCTGATAATGTGACGCACACACAGAGAATGCAGAACCAACAAAATCACTTTCTTGAATGATTTCTGCTATCCTTTGTTTTAATGGTCCTAGTTGACCTGTTTAATATAGTAGGGGGGAAATTAACCCCACTCAACTATAATAACCCCACTCACAAAACAATATGAAGGTGACACACTAAAACCTTTCTTATTTACATAGTATGAAGATAAAGCACAGTGTAATATGTCTTTAAATAAAGGTTTTATAGTTCCAGCATTAGATTATATTAATGTGCACATCATAAATGAGTCCCTTCCTTCACTCATCAAGCGTTTGTTCATTTAAATGTCCAGTCAGTAAAGAAAACAGCACATTAATAAAAATCTAACTATGCAGACTTTTAATTTAATTTAAAGCCGTACATTTCATATAATGGAGAAAAACTGTAATGATGTCAAGAGCCTGGAGGGTTAAGAGATCGCACTTTCTGCCGGATTTTGTCAGGCATTGATTTTCACTCCTTTATTTTTTTGTCTTTAAATAAAGCAAAACATATTGAACAAGCATTAGATGAACTTCCATGTTCTGGTGAGATAAACCACAGCTACTATAATGTGGAGAAAGATCACAATCATCACAGCAAAGGGAACGAAGACTAGAGACTTTGGACATCCTGCAATAACAAGTCTTTAAATAAACATCATGTGGGAACATTTACAAATCAGGAAATGTGGTTAATGATTGCAGAACAAAGCTCAGACGTTGAGCTTCATCAATACCTTCATCTCTACAGACATCTAAAATGCAGTGAGTGTCTGTATTTATTACATAAGTTAATGAGCCATAAGAGGTGCTAGTGAAGGATGTCAGCTCACAGCCTCTCTACTCTCAGTTTTCATTTCAAATGTTTTAATTGTATTTTTCAAATGTGCATGTAACACGGAACATGAAATCAGGTTATATGTGCTTATTTTATTTTTTTATACAAAGTATCAGACACAGCAACTTTGACCCTCCACTAGTAGAATTGAGTCAGGTCCTCTTCTTGAGCCTGTTGATATGTAAAGACGTAAACATGGTACTTCTGACTTTTACATGACTTCCTGGCTTTACAGGGCGACTCTTAGCAGCGCATTCACATCAAGTTAAATGGTTCTTTTTTTCCTCTTGACTCAACTTCTTTCAATTTTATAACAAAAAGTAAACAATGAAAAACACATGGTGCTGCTTTAAATGACAACATGAAAGCTTTTTAATGTGATCTCAGAATTTTAGACTCCACTGTCGTTAAAATACAGACATTTTTCACTACATGTTTTTTTTTAACCGGCTCATCTTGGAGAAGCCCTGCTGGCCAGTGGCCTTCAGGTAATCTGTGTCTGTAGCACAGAACTGAGCACAGAAATGTTTTATTACATTAAAACTGTTGTACAGTTATGAGAAAAAAAGTGATTTTGCTACCTTAACAAGCATAATAGTCAGCACAAGTTAATGCAGCGAATAAAAAAAGTAAGGACGTTTTTTTCCTGCTCCACTCATTTCACAGTGAGCTGCTTTTTTCAGCGAGAGAGAACAGCTGGCTTGTTTCTATCTACCAAGTTCAGATCACTGGTGCTGAAGCTGAGCTGCAGGATGTAAATTCAGCACCATGGACAGTGACTGACTGGACTGGGGGGGAAAAAGCCAGTGTAAAAAATTCAAGGATTGTGTAAAATTGTGTGGAGTTGTAAGAAACGAGGCAGATTCTATTCTGCTGTATTTAATAATGTGTCCGGCTGGTTTTGCACTGATTTTCCACACCTTTTTAAAACTAGACATAGAATTCAATGGTGCTCCATTAGCCCAGAGATTGCAGTTCAACTGTGCTACATCGCAAAGCTGGGGGGCTTTATACCCCTCTAGCTGATGTTCAGCACTGTGAGCCATCAGAAGTGCATTCTGATAATGTGACGCACACACAGAGAATGCAGAACCAACAAAATCACTTTCTTGAATGATTTCTGCTATCCTTTGTTTTAATGGTCCTAGTTGACCTGTTTAATATAGTAGGGGGGAAATTAACCCCACTCAACTATAATAACCCCACTCACAAAACAATATGAAGGTGACACACTAAAACCTTTGTTATTTACATAGTATGAAGATAAAGCACAGTGTAATATGTCTTTAAATAAAGGTTTTATAGTTCCAGCATTAGATTATAATAATGTGCACATCATAAATGAGTCCCTTCCTTCACTCATCAAGCTTTTGTTCATTTAAATGCCCAGTCAGTAAAGAGAACAGCACATTAATTAAAATCTAACTCTGCAGACTTTTACTTCTAACCTTTATAAATAACATGTTGAGAATATTCAAACTGAATTATGTATTATTTCAATACAAGGAAACTTAAAGTATTTGAACATTTCTTTTAAATATTCATCATTTTCTCCATACTGCTCTGCTCGTAGAGCGCCATCTAGCGTTCAACACAACAACACTCCACTCTGTATTTGGTTTTTACAATGTCTGTCTGTGTTTGTCCTTTTTTTGTAAAACTTGTTTAAGTGAGGATTCCGTTTATACCACTAGTACTGAGTAACAACCGCCTTCATTTTCAAAAATGTTGAGTCGTGTTATGCAGGTATGAGGTAATTAGCCAAAGTCAAAGTGAAGTTTGTTTTCATTCATATGAAACAGAAAGGAGCGCACAGCTGAACGAGATCGCGTCTCTGCAGCTCCGATACGCAAATATAATATAAACGTAACATAAAGGCTAATGTACATAGACAGCATGAAGGACATAACATAAATGCACAGAGAAAGAAAAAAAGATAAACGTATACTGAGATAAACGCTCGTTTGCATGACACATGAGTTTCATTCTGAAAGAAAACAACACTAATGTTCTGTTTTATTCATTATTTTTAATAAATATTCTCCACTTAAAGAGGAGAAACCATCCAGACACGTCACTCTAATCATTTAGTAATTGTTTAGATGTAAAATTCGTAATTCTTCAAATATAATAATAAAAAATAATGAGGAAAAAACTTCCTTCCCCTCAGCAAAGACGCCGGCTCAACTAGGGACAGGGCACTGCCAACCTAAGCTAACCTAGTTCGTATGCGTTCTGGATGGGATCCAGGCCCCATGTATAACTACGCTAACCCGGCATACTTTGAGGTCAGTGCCGACACGGAGTGGGGTTCGAACCCACAACTGCCATGTCCGTTCGCCTCGCCAGCGCCTTAACCCACTAGGCTGAGCGGGAAGTGCGTCGTGACAGGCGACTTTGATCCATTTAACGCCGTACAATGTCCACTCTAGCTGCCGCGGTTACGTCACACTCCCGCATGCGCTCACAGCGCGCTTGAAATCCCCGCTGGCTTTATTAATGTAAGCCGTACATTTCATATAATGGAGAAACACTGAAATGATGTCAAGAGCCTGGAGGGTTAAGAGATCGCACTTTCTGCCGGATTTTGTCAGGCATTGATTTTCACTCCTTTATTTTTTTGTCTTTAAATAAAGCAAAACATATTGAACAAGCATTAGATGAACTTCCATGTTCTGGTGAGATAAACCACAGCTACTATAATGTGGAGAAAGATCACAATCATCACAGCAAAGGGAACGAAGACTAGAGACTTTGGACATCCTGCAATAACAAGTCTTTAAATAAACATCATGTGGGAACATTTACAAATCAGGAAATGTGGTTAATGATTGCAGAACAAAGCTCAGACGTTGAGCTTCATCAATACCTTCATCTCTACAGACATCTAAAATGCAGTGAGTGTCTGTATTTATTACATAAGTTAATGAGCCATAAGAGGTGCTAGTGAAGGATGTCAGCTCACAGCCTCTCTACTCTCAGTTTTCATTTCAAATGTTTTAATTGTATTTTTCAAATGTGCATGTAACACGGAACATGAAATCAGGTTATATGTGCTTATTCTATTTTTTTATACAAAGTATCAGACACAGCAACTTTGACCCTCCACTAGTAGAATTGAGTCAGGTCCTCTTCTTGAGCCTGTTGATATGTAAAGACGTAAACATGGTACTTCTGACTTTTACATGACTTCCTGGCTTTACAGGGCGACTCTTAGCAGCGCATTCACATCAAGTTAAATGGTTCTTTTTTTCCTCTTGACTCAACTTCTTTCAATTTTATAACAAAAAGTAAACAATGAAAAACACATGGTGCTGCTTTAAATGACAACATGAAAGCTTTTTAATGTGATCTCAGAATTTTAGACTCCACTGTCGTTAAAATACAGACATTTTTCACTACATGTTTTTTTTTAACCGGCTCATCTTGGAGAAGCCCTGCTGGCCAGTGGCCTTCAGGTAATCTGTGTCTGTAGCACAGAACTGAGCACAGAAATGTTTTATTACATTAAAACTGTTGTACAGTTATGAGAAAAAAAGTGATTTTGCTACCTTAACAAGCATAATAGTCAGCACAAGTTAATGCAGCGAATAAAAAAAGTAAGGACGTTTTTTTCCTGCTCCACTCATTTCACAGTGAGCTGCTTTTTTCAGCGAGAGAGAACAGCTGGCTTGTTTCTATCTACCAAGTTCAGATCACTGGTGCTGAAGCTGAGCTGCAGGATGTAAATTCAGCACCATGGACAGTGACTGACTGGACTGGGGGGGAAAAAGCCAGTGTAAAAAATTCAAGGATTGTGTAAAATTGTGTGGAGTTGTAAGAAACGAGGCAGATTCTATTCTGCTGTATTTAATAATGTGTCCGGCTGGTTTTGCACTGATTTTCCACACCTTTTTAAAACTAGACATAGAATTCAATGGTGCTCCATTAGCCCAGAGATTGCAGTTCAACTGTGCTACATCGCAAAGCTGGGGGGCTTTATACCCCTCTAGCTGATGTTCAGCACTGTGAGCCATCAGAAGTGCATTCTGATAATGTGACGCACACACAGAGGATGCAGAACCAACAAAATCACTTTCTTGAATGATTTCTGCTATCCTTTGTTTTAATGGTCCTAGTTGACCTGTTTAATATAGTAGGGGGGAAATTAACCCCACTCAACTATAATAACCCCACTCACAAAACAATATGAAGGTGACACACTAAAACCTTTGTTATTTACATAGTATGAAGATAAAGCACAGTGTAATATGTCTTTAAATAAAGGTTTTATAGTTCCAGCATTAGATTATAATAATGTGCACATCATAAATGAGTCCCTTCCTTCACTCATCAAGCTTTTGTTCATTTAAATGCCCAGTCAGTAAAGAGAACAGCACATTAATTAAAATCTAACTCTGCAGACTTTTACTTCTAACCTTTATAAATAACATGTTGAGAATATTCAAACTGAATTATGTATTATTTCAATACAAGGAAACTTAAAGTATTTGAACATTTCTTTTAAATATTCATCATTTTCTCCATACTGCTCTGCTCGTAGAGCGCCATCTAGCGTTCAACACAACAACACTCCACTCTGTATTTGGTTTTTACAATGTCTGTCTGTGTTTGTCCTTTTTTTGTAAAACTTGTTTAAGTGAGGATTCCGTTTATACCACTAGTACTGAGTAACAACCGCCTTCATTTTCAAAAATGTTGAGTCGTGTTATGCAGGTATGAGGTAATTAGCCAAAGTCAAAGTGAAGTTTGTTTTCATTCATATGAAACAGAAAGGAGCGCACAGCTGAACGAGATCGCGTCTCTGCAGCTCCGATACGCAAATATAATATAAACGTAACATAAAGGCTAATGTACATAGACAGCATGAAGGACATAACATAAATGCACAGAGAAAGAAAAAAAGATAAACGTATACTGAGATAAACGGTCGTTTGCATGACACATGAGTTTTATTCTGAAAGAAAACAACACTAATGTTCTGATTTATTCATTATTTTTAATAAATATTCTCCACTTAAAGAGGAGAAACAATCCAGACACGTCACTCTAATCATTTAGTAATTGTTTAGATGTAAAATTCGTAATTCTTCAAATATAATAATAAAAAATAATGAGGAAAAAACTTCCTTCCCCTCAGCAAAGACGCCGGCTCAACTAGGGACAGGGCACTGCCAACCTAAGCTAACCTAGTTCGTATGCGTTCGGGATGGGATCCAGGCCCCATGTATAACTGCGCTAACCCGGCATACTTTGAGGTCAGTGCCGACACGGAGTGGGGTTCGAACCTACAACTGCCATGTCCGTTCGCCTCGCCAGCGCCTTAACCAACTAGGCTGAGCGGGAAGTGCGTCGTGACAGGCGACTTTGATCCATTTAACGCCGTACAATGTCCACTCTAGCTGCCGCGGTTACGTCACACTCCCGCATGCGCTCACAGCGCGCTTGAAATCCCCGCTGGCTTTATTAATGTAAGCCGTACATTTCATATAATGGAGAAACACTGAAATGATGTCAAGAGCCTGGAGGGTTAAGAGACCGCACTTTCTGGCGGATTTTGTCAGGCATTGATTTTCACTCCTTTATTTTTTTGTCTTTAAATAAAGCAAAACATATTGAACAAGCATTAGATGAACTTCCATGTTCTGGTGAGATAAACCACAGCTACTATAATGTGGAGAAAGATCACAATCATCACAGCAAAGGGAACGAAGACTAGAGACTTTGGACATCCTGCAATAACAAGTCTTTAAATAAACATCATGTGGGAACATTTACAAATCAGGAAATGTGGTTAATGATTGCAGAACAAAGCTCAGACGTTGAGCTTCATCAATACCATCATCTCTACAGACATCTAAAATGCAGTGAGTGTCTGTATTTATTACATAAGTTAATGAGCCATAAGAGGTGCTAGTGAAGGATGTCAGCTCACAGCTTCTCTACTCTCAGTTTTCATTTCAAATGTTTTAATTGTATTTTTCAAATGTGCATGTAACACGGAACATGAAATCAGGTTATATGTGCTTATTTATTTTTTATACAAAGTATCAGACACAGCAACTTTGACCCTCCACTAGTAGAATTGAGTCAGGTCCTCTTCTTGAGCCTGTTGATATGTAAAGACGTATACATGGTACTTCTGACTTTTACATGACTTCCTGGCTTTACAGGGCGACTCTTAGCAGCGCATTCACATCAAGTTAAATTGTTCTTTTTTTCCTCTTGACTCAACTTCTTTCAATTTTATAACAAAAAGTAAACAATGAAAAACACATGGTGCTACTTTAAATAAGAAATTGAAAGCTTTTTAATGTGATCTCAGAATTTTAGACTCCACTGTCGTTAAAATACAGACATTTTTCACTACATGTTTTTTTTTAACCGGCTCGTCTTGGAGAAGCCCTGCTGGCCAGTGGCCTTCAGGTAATCTGTGTCTGTAGCACAGAACTGAGCACAGAAATGTTTTATTACATTAAAACTGTTGTACAGTTATGAGAAAAAAAGTGATTTTGCTACCTTAACAAGCATAATAGTCAGCACAAGTTAATGCAGCGAATAAAAAAAGTAAGGACGTTTTTTTCCTGCTCCACTCATTTCACAGTGAGCTGCTTTTTTCAGCGAGAGAGAACAGCTGGCTTGTTTCTATCTACCAAGTTCAGATCACTGGTGCTGAAGCTGAGCTGCAGGATGTAAATCCAGCACCATGGACAGTGACTGACTGGACTGGGGGGGAAAAAGCCAGTGTAAAAAATTCAAGGATTGTATAAAATTGTGTGGAGTTGTAAGAAACGAGGCAGATTCTATTCTGCTGTATTTAATAAAGTGTCCGGCTGGTTTTGCACTGATTTTCCACACCTTTTTAAAACTAGACATAGAATTCAATGGTGCTCCATCAGCCCAGAGATTGCAGTTCAATTGTGCTACATCGCAAAGCTGGGGGGCTTTATACCCCTCTAGCTGATGTTCAGCACTGTGAGCCATCAGAAGTGCATTCTGATAATGTGACGCACACACAGAGAATGCAGAACCAACAAAATCACTTTCTTGAATGATTTCTGCTATCCTTTGTTTTAATGGTCCTAGTTGACCTGTTTAATATAGTAGGGGGGAAATTAACCCCACTCAACTATAATAACCCCACTCACAAAACAATATGAAGGTGACACACTAAAACCTTTGTTATTTACATAGTATGAAGATAAAGCACAGTGTAATATGTCTTTAAATAAAGGTTTTATAGTTCCAGCATTAGATTATATTAATGTGCACATCATAAATGAGTCCCTTCCTTCACTCATCAAGCGTTTGTTCATTTAAATGTCCAGTCAGTAAAGAGAACAGCACATTAATAAAAATCTAACTCTGCAGACTTTTAATTCTATCCTTTATATATAACATGTTGAGAATATTCAAACTGAATTATATATTATTTTAATATAAGGAAACTTAAAGTATTTGAACATTTCTTTTAAATATTCATCATTTTCTCCATACTGCTCTGCTCGTAGAGCGCCATCTAGCGTTCAACACAACAACACTCCACTCTGTATTTGGTTTTTACAATGTCTGTCTGTGTTTGTCCTTTTTTTGTAAAACTTGTTTAAGTGAGGATTCCGTTTATACCACTAGTACTGAGTAACAACCGCCTTCATTTTCAAAAATGTTGAGTCGTGTTATGCAGGTATGAGGTAATTAGCCAAAGTCAAAGTGAAGTTTGTTTTCATTCATATGAAACAGAAAGGAGCGCACAGCTGAACGAGATCGCGTCTCTGCAGCTCCGATACGCAAACATAATATAAACGTAACATAAAGGCTAATGTACATAGACAGCATGAAGGACACAACATAAATGCACAGAGAAAGAAAAAAAGATAAACGTATACTGAGATAAACGGTCGTTTGCATGACACATGAGTTTTATTCTGAAAGAAAACAACACTAATGTTCTGATTTATTCATTATTTTTAATAAATATTCTCCACTTAAAGAGGAGAAACAATCCAGACACGTCACTCTAATCATTTAGTAATTGTTTAGATGTAAAATTCGTAATTCTTCAAATATAATAATAAAAAATAATGAGGAAAAAACTTCCTTCCCCTCAGCAAAGACGCCGGCTCAACTAGGGACAGGGCACTGCCAACCTAAGCTAACCTAGTTCGTATGCGTTCGGGATGGGATCCAGGCCCCATGTATAACTACGCTAACCCGGCATACTTTGAGGTCAGTGCCGACACGGAGTGGGGTTCGAACCCACAACTGCCATGTCCGTTCGCCTCGCCAGTGCCTTAACCAACTAGGCTGAGCGGGAAGTGCGTCGTGACAGGCGACTTTGATCCATTTAACGCCGTACAATGTCCACTCTAGCTGCCGCGGTTACGTCACACTCCCGCATGCGCTCACAGCGCGCTTGAAATCCCCGCTGGCTTTATTAATGTAAGCCGTACATTTCATATAATGGAGAAACACTGAAATGATGTCAAGAGCCTGGAGGGTTAAGAGACCGCACTTTCTGCCGGATTTTGTCAGGCATTGATTTTCACTCCTTTATTTTTTTGTCTTTAAATAAAGCAAAACATATTGAACAAGCATTAGATGAACTTCCATGTTCTGGTGAGATAAACCACAGCTACTATAATGTGGAGAAAGATCACAATCATCACAGCAAAGGGAACGAAGACTAGAGACTTTGGACATCCTGCAATAACAAGTCTTTAAATAAACATCATGTGGGAACATTTACAAATCAGGAAATGTGGTTAATGATTGCAGAACAAAGCTCAGACGTTGAGCTTCATCAATACCTTCATCTCTACAGACATCTAAAATGCAGTGAGTGTCTGTATTTATTACATAAGTTAATGAGCCATAAGAGGTGCTAGTGAAGGATGTCAGCTCACAGCCTCTCTACTCTCAGTTTTCATTTCAAATGTTTTAATTGTATTTTTCAAATGTGCATGTAACACGGAACATGAAATCAGGTTATATGTGCTTATTTATTTTTTATACAAAGTATCAGACACAGCAACTTTGACCCTCCACTAGTAGAATTGAGTCAGGTCCTGTTCTTGAGCCTGTTGATATGTAAAGACGTATACATGGTACTTCTGACTTTTACATGACTTCCTGGCTTTACAGGGCGACTCTTAGCAGCGCATTCACATCAAGTTAAATTGTTCTTTTTTTCCTCTTGACTCAACTTCTTTCAATTTTATAACAAAAAGTAAACAATGAAAAACACATGCTGCTGCTTTAAATAAGAAATTGAAAGCTTTTTAATGTGATCTCAGAATTTTAGACTCCACTGTCGTTAAAATACAGACATTTTTCACTACATGTTTTTTTTTAACCGGCTCGTCTTGGAGAAGCCCTGCTGGCCAGTGGCCTTCAGGTAATCTGTGTCTGTAGCACAGAACTGAGCACAGAAATGTTTTATTACATTAAAACTGTTGTACAGTTATGAGAAAAAAAGTGATTTTGCTACCTTAACAAGCATAATAGTCAGCACAAGTTAATGCAGCGAATAAAAAAGTAAGGACGTTTTTTTCCTGCTCCACTCATTTCACAGTGAGCTGCTTTTTTCAGCGAGAGAGAACAGCTGGCTTGTTTCTATCTACCAAGTTCAGATCACTGGTGCTGAAGCTGAGCTGCAGGATGTAAATTCAGCACCATGGACAGTGACTGACTGGACTGGGGGGGGGAAAGCCAGTGTAAAAAATTCAAGGATTGTGTAAAATTGTGTGGAGTTGTAAGAAACGAGGCAGATTCTATTCTGCTGTATTTAATAAAGTGTCCGGCTGGTTTTGCACTGATTTTCCACACCTTTTTAAAACTAGACATAGAATTCAATGGTGCTCCATCAGCCCAGAGATTGCAGTTCAACTGTGCTACATCGCAAAGCTGGGGGGCTTTATACCCCTCTAGCTGATGTTCAGCACTGTGAGCCATCAGAAGTGCATTCTGATAATGTGACGCACACACAGAGAATGCAGAACCAACAAAATCACTTTCTTGAATGATTTCTGCTATCCTTTGTTTTAATGGTCCTAGTTGACCTGTTTAATATAGTAGGGGGGAAATTAACCCCACTCAACTATAATAACCCCACTCACAAAACAATATGAAGGTGACACACTAAAACCTTTGTTATTTACATAGTATGAAGATAAAGCACAGTGTAATATGTCTTTAAATAAAGGTTTTATAGTTCCAGCATTAGATTATAATAATGTGCACATCATAAATGAGTCCCTTCCTTCACTCATCAAGCTTTTGTTCATTTAAATGCCCAGTCAGTAAAGAGAACAGCACATTAATTAAAATCTAACTCTGCAGACTTTTACTTCTAACCTTTATAAATAACATGTTGAGAATATTCAAACTGAATTATATATTATTTTAATATAAGGAAACTTAAAGTATTTGAACATTTCTTTTAAATATTCATCATTTTCTCCATACTGCTCTGCTCGTAGAGCGCCATCTAGCGTTCAACACAACAACACTCCACTCTGTATTTGGTTTTTACAATGTCTGTCTGTGTTTGTCCTTTTTTTGTAAAACTTGTTTAAGTGAGGATTCCGTTTATACCACTAGTACTGAGTAACAACCGCCTTCATTTTCAAAAATGTTGAGTCGTGTTATGCAGGTATGAGGTAATTAGCCAAAGTCAAAGTGAAGTTTGTTTTCATTCATATGAAACAGAAAGGAGCGCACAGCTGAACGAGATCGCGTCTCTGCAGCTCCGATACGCAAACATAATATAAACGTAACATAAAGGCTAATGTACATAGACAGCATGAAGGACACAACATAAATGCACAGAGAAAGAAAAAAAGATAAACGTATACTGAGATAAACGGTCGTTTGCATGACACATGAGTTTTATTCTGAAAGAAAACAACACTAATGTTCTGATTTATTCATTATTTTTAATAAATATTCTCCACTTAAAGAGGAGAAACAATCCAGACACGTCACTCTAATCATTTAGTAATTGTTTAGATGTAAAATTCGTAATTCTTCAAATATAATAATAAAAAATAATGAGGAAAAAACTTCCTTCCCCTCAGCAAAGACGCCGGCTCAACTAGGGACAGGGCACTGCCAACCTAAGCCGTATGCGTTCGGGATGGGATCCAGGCCCCATGTATAACTACGCTAACCCGGCATACTTTGAGGTCAGTGCCGACACGGAGTGGGGTTCGAACCCACAACTGCCATGTCCGTTCGCCTCGCCAGTGCCTTAACCAACTAGGCTGAGCGGGAAGTGCGTCGTGACAGGCGACTTTGATCCATTTAACGCCGTACAATGTCCACTCTAGCTGCCGCGGTTACGTCACACTCCCGCATGCGCTCACAGCGCGCTTGAAATCCCCGCTGGCTTTATTAATGTAAGCCGTACATTTCATATAATGGAGAAACACTGAAATGATGTCAAGAGCCTGGAGGGTTAAGAGGCCGCACTTTCTGCCGGATTTTGTCAGGCATTGATTTTCACTCCTTTATTTTTTTGTCTTTAAATAAAGCAAAACATATTGAACAAGCATTAGATGAACTTCCATGTTCTGGTGAGATAAACCACAGCTACTATAATGTGGAGAAAGATCACAATCATCACAGCAAAGGGAACGAAGACTAGAGACTTTGGACATCCTGCAATAACAAGTCTTTAAATAAACATCATGTGGGAACATTTACAAATCAGGAAATGTGGTTCATGATTGCAGAACAAAGCTCAGACGTTGAGCTTCATCAATACCTTCATCTCTACAGACATCTAAAATGCAGTGAGTGTCTGTATTTATTACATAAGTTAATGAGCCATAAGAGGTGCTAGTGAAGGATGTCAGCTCACAGCCTCTCTACTCTCAGTTTTCATTTCAAATGTTTTAATTGTATTTTTCAAATGTGCATGTAACACGGAACATGAAATCAGGTTATATGTGCTTATTTATTTTTTATACAAAGTATCAGACACAGCAACTTTGACCCTCCACTAGTAGAATTGAGTCAGGTCCTGTTCTTGAGCCTGTTGATATGTAAAGACGTATACATGGTACTTCTGACTTTTACATGACTTCCTGGCTTTACAGGGCGACTCTTAGCAGCGCATTCACATCAAGTTAAATTGTTCTTTTTTTCCTCTTGACTCAACTTCTTTCAATTTTATAACAAAAAGTAAACAATGAAAAACACATGCTGCTGCTTTAAATAAGAAATTGAAAGCTTTTTAATGTGATCTCAGAATTTTAGACTCCACTGTCGTTAAAATACAGACATTTTTCACTACATGTTTTTTTTTAACCGGCTCGTCTTGGAGAAGCCCTGCTGGCCAGTGGCCTTCAGGTAATCTGTGTCTGTAGCACAGAACTGAGCACAGAAATGTTTTATTACATTAAAACTGTTGTACAGTTATGAGAAAAAAAAGTGATTTTGCTACCTTAACAAGCATAATAGTCAGCACAAGTTAATGCAGCGAATAAAAAAAGTAAGGACGTTTTTTTCCTGCTCCACTCATTTCACAGTGAGCTGCTTTTTTCAGCGAGAGAGAACAGCTGGCTTGTTTCTATCTACCAAGTTCAGATCACTGGTGCTGAAGCTGAGCTGCAGGATGTAAATTCAGCACCATGGACAGTGACTGACTGGACTGGGGGGGAAAGCCAGTGTAAAAAATTCAAGCATTGTGTAAAATTGTGTGGAGTTGTAAGAAACGAGGCAGATTCTATTCTGCTGTATTTAATAAAGTGTCCGGCTGGTTTTGCACTGATTTTCCACACCTTTTTAAAACTAGACATAGAATTCAATGGTGCTCCATCAGCCCAGAGATTGCAGTTCAACTGTGCTACATCGCAAAGCCGGGGGGCTTTATACCCCTCTAGCTGATGTTCAGCACTGTGAGCCATCAGAAGTGCATTCTGATAATGTGACGCACACACAGAGAATGCAGAACCAACAAAATCACTTTCTTTAATGATTTCTGGTTTCATTTGTTTTAATGGTCCTAGTTGACCTGTTTAATATAGTAGGGGGGAAATTAAGGCCACTCAACTATAATAACCCCACTCACAAAACAATATGAAGGTGACACACTAAAACCTTTGTTACTTACATAGTATGAAGATAATGCAGTGAGTGTGTGTTTGAATTATTAGAATTGAGTCAGGTCCTCTTCTTGAGCCTGTTGATATGTAAAGACGTAAACATGGTACTTCTGATGAAAAATTCAAGGATTGTGTAAAATTGTGTGGAGTTGTAAGAAACGAGGCAGATTCTATTCTGCTGTATTTAATAAAGTGTCCGGCTGGTTTTGCACTGATTTTCCACACCTTTTTAAAACTAGACATAGAATTGAATGGTGCTCCATCAGCACAGACATTGCCGTTCCACTGTGCTACATCGCAAAGCCGGGAGGCTTTATACCCGTCTAGCTGATGTTCAGCACTGGGAGACATCAGAAGTGCATTCTGATAATGTGACGCACACACAGAGAATGCAGAACCAACAAAAGCACTTTCTTTAATGATTTCTGCACTCACAGAAATGATTCACGGCAGAGTTAGTTTTCATGCATTTACATCTATTTGATTTTATTTAGAAACTCATATTTTTTATATGTATGCATTAAATTTAATTATTATCTACATAATTTAATCAATGCTAAAATATATTGAATGTAATTAGTTAATACATAATAACATAGTTTAAATTAAAAAAGCTGTAAAACAAACAAGATTCTGTCATTTAAAATGTATGTGATTAGTTTTCATTAGAATTCATGAGAAGTCAATGGAACGATGTTTTGCGCCAGTAGGTGGCGGCAATGCCCCTTTAAGTTGGTCGCCAACTGTCGTAAAACTCGAAGAAAAATATTATGGGATGCATTTCTACTGGTGTGGGTGCATCATCAGTCCGTGTGAGACGGTAAACAATCCGATCCCATCCTGTGTCCTTTTACTCCCAAATGTGTTCTAATCTGCAGTTTATATCACATCACACCAATATCGATATATTTATGTAGGCTGTGATTATTTTTTGCAGTTTATCTTGGTCGCGTTGTTGTACTGGTCAGTGCTAGCGCACGTTAGCAACACAGCTAACATGCTAGCTATTCGCTACATAGCATATTGGCTAACTTAGTAATGCGGCTTGATTATAGTCATAAAATAACTACAGGTAACATTAAGTAAGCCTGATTCCCTTTGTCCACAACATTTATCCTATTCATTTTGTAAAAAGTTAGCTTGAGAATTCCTAAAAGCCTCTTTCCGGCTTTTTTCCGTGATGATGCTTCCTTGCGCGTTAAACGGCGCTGTTGTGGCCTCCTGTTGCTTTTCTCGCCATGCTGCCTTTATTAGAATCGGGACTCTAATATATCAGCTCACTAGTGTTGGGTGGGTGACTGCATTTTAGAGCACTATATTTAAATACTGGCGTGGATTATAGACGCTGCTTTTCTTTTTTTTTCAGGTGCCTAGTTTTTTTCTCCTGTCCTGTTTTCTCACGTACATGTGGCAACATAGATTTAGTAAGTATATATTAAAAGCTATACACATCAAAATGTAGTACATATTAATTTATAGTTCATGTGATATTAAAACTGTTTACAATATCCAGCTGAAATGTTTAGAGTAAGAATGTTAAAAGTATAAATGATTTGATTTTACGATACAACAAAACTAATCAGGCTTACACAGTCTGATCTCAGACCAGGTTGGATGTATTTTCAGCTCATTTTACAGATAACCTAATTGATTTGTTGTTCTTTGTCTTCATTCACAGGTGCTGTGTGACAGTTCGTTATCTATAGGTATGAGTTATTAAAACATTTTAGGCTGAGACATTTCCACCATAGCTGGACAGGGCAATATCCATGTGTATATCAACTGTCCTTGCATTCACAAGCTGGAAGAAACTTCTGAGTCACAGATGTAGAACACACATCACGTTAGAAACAGCAGGTGCTCAGTCCATTACATTTTCACGTCAGACATAATTTCATGCTTTTAATATTTTTGTGAGGCTTTAATGTTAATAAAGCTGTTGAATCAACAAGGTGGTCTGATTGTTTTGCATCATTAAGATTGTACTGAATGGAAAGGAATTGCATAAATGTGATGCATTTTTATTAATTTGGTTTATTACATATATGCTTATTATAAGCATAAATGACATGTCATTCAAATATATGCTATTATTTTGTAGAGGGAACCTGATTATTATGCAATTCAAACAATATTGTTTATGTATTTTAAATAAATACACTCATTATTAATTTAGAGTAATTATACTTTATTAATACTGAACACATAAACCTGGGGATTATGCATTTAAAATAAATAGGCTTTATTACACAAATGAATATGCATCATGTAACGTCTATTTGATAGGTTTGTGTTAAAATTATCTAAAAAAAAGTAAATGGGAATTTGTCATGTAATAAAATTACATAAATTTTAAAAGTTAGGGTTAAATATTTCTGTGAGTGTGTTATCATTTGTTTTAATGGTCCTAGTTGACCTGTTTAATACAGTGAGAACTGTGTAGTTATTTAAGCCATACAGAATCATTTTACACAATTTGTTTACTTTTTACACCATGTGATTCCTCAGAATGGAGATTCAGGAATAGAGGGAGGGAAAAGGGGGAAACACTGCGATTTAGATCTACCACAACTTTGGCTAATCATGCTAATAATGCTAATAATGCTTACCGGTCTGTATGAACGGTCGTTAAACGCACTTCTCCAACATGCAAACAGAAAAAAACACTGCATTCATGTCTTTAACTTGAGAACTGTGTATATTTTTCTCCTAATGTATTTTTATTACTGTAGATGTTTCTTTAACTGAGAAAGTAGAAAACAGATAAAGTGGTGCATGTGACTTCTCCTTATTTGGTAGTTTTTTATGTCCATTTTTTTGTTGTGAAATGCTGCACCACAAAAGAGGAATCAGGAACTGTTCTCACGATTCCACAATGTCTCTATACGCAGTTTCTTATTCTGAAAAAGCTGCTCATAAATTCTCTGAAAGTCAGAAGAGTTACGGTCTAGCTGATTTAAACACAGCTCCTGTGAGCTGCACGGACATTAGAGTGGGTTAGACACCAGTGAAGAGCTGCTGAGAGAGCTGTGTACTCAGTCTGGTATACAGGGCTAGTGTAGTGCTGGGTGTGGAGCGGTCAGTGTGCTGTGGACTCAGTGTGGTATACAGGGCTAGTGTAGTGCTGGGTGTGGAGCGGTCAGTGTGCTGTGTACTCAGTGTGGTATACAGGGCTAGTGTAGTGCTGGGTGTGGAGCGGTCAGTGTGCTGTGTACTCAGTGTGGTATACAGGGCTAGTGTAGTGCTGGGTGTGGAGCGGTCAGTGTGCTGTGTACTCAGTGTGGTATACAGGGCTAGTGTAGTGCTGGGTGTGGAGCGGTCAGTGTGCTGTGTACTCAGTGTGGTATACAGGGCTAGTGTAGTGCTGGGTGTGGAGCGGTCAGTGTGCTGTGTACTCAGTGTGGTATACAGGGCTAGTGTAGTGCTGGGTGTGGAGCGGTCAGTGTGCTGTGTACTCAGTGTGGTATACAGGGCTAGTGTAGTGCTGGGTGTGGAGCGGTCAGTGTGCTGTGGACTCAGTGTGGTATGCAGGGCTAGTATAATGCTGGGTGTGGAGCGGTCAGTGTGCTGTGGACTCTATTGTTTTACTAGTGAGGATGTTACTGACTTTCTATCTTCTCTTCATTGGGCTTCATGTTTCTGAAGGTGAGTGACTTTCTTACTGTTACTGATGTAATGAAATCAAAATTTACAAGCCAATATATTTAGCATAAATTGCATTTTCAACATTAGACATATAAGATGCTTAAACACAGCATTATATTTACATATATATGCATGTATGTTGCTATGAAAATATTTAAAATGGTAACTTAAACAAAAATATTCTTTACATTTAATGTAAGTCAACATAGTGAGATTTGTTCTGTTATTATTGATCACTTCTGTTGGTGCATTCACTCTGAATTATTTTTATTTGTTTTTTGTTTTTTTTTACTTTTTAAAATGAATTTAGTTTACTTTTCTTTGGTTATAAATAAGATTTCTTTCTTTTTTTTTGGATTTCCATCAAAATGTGTGGGTAAAATGAAAGTGTTAAAAAAGACTATATAATCTGATCTGACTGATGTGTTTCTCCAGGCTGTAATCTGGTGAATAGAGAGCAACTAATGAATATCATAGCTCACACAGGAGGGTCAGTACTGCTGCCCTGCTACTGCACTGACCTACAGACAACACCTGAGGAATTCAGCTGGAAGAAAGACAACACAAAACCAGACAGACGCGAAGAGATATCCAGTCAGAGTGGTCAGTACAGAGACAGAGTTCAGCTGTTTAATGGTCACTCTCCAGGAAATCTCTCTCTACTCATATCACACCTGACTGAAGAGGATGGAGGAGATTACATGTGCGCTGTTAAAGGTGCTCATTTAATGATCAGACTGACTTTAAACGGTAAAACACGGTCTCAGTTTTTATTCTTACTGCATTGCAGATCTTCAAAAATGACCCTGACCCTCTTTATGCTGCTGCTGCATTTGTAATCATAGACATTGCTTCCTCTGTTCTTCCCTTTTTCATGTCTTATACTAACGGTCAGACCTCATTCGCTGCTGTTTTTGTTTTGCTATCCGGTGTTGACCAGAGGAGGACGAGTTCCCCTTTTCATTCTTCGTTCCTCTTGAGGTTTCTTCCTCTTACTCTTGAGGAGTGTTTCCCACCAGCTTCCTCATGGGGGTGCTGGCCTGGAATTTATCTTTTTTTTTTCTGTAAAGCTGCTTTGTAACAATGTCTGTTGTAAAAAGCAGTATATAAAAAACTTTGATTTGAATTGACTAAAATCATGAAAACATTATTTTACCAGGGCTACTCAATTTTTAGTGTATGTCTGTCTTTCTTGCTCATTATTGCCTTTATTATCTCTGCCTGAGCTTCACCCTGTCATTACTGTGAGTACCTGTTTAATGTTGAACATTCAGTCCATCTTTTATTTATTATGTATTTTATCAGTCTTATGTTGAAAGTTTATGCCTGTGTATTTGTGCACTTTTGTGTGTGAGTCCATGTGTACTGGGAAACATAAAAAAAGCATATAAAAGGTACATGTCCAGCTGTATTGACCTGTAGTCACATTGAATTGATATCTAAGGGTTATTATGTGTACATTTTAATGAAAGCTTTTAAAAAAGGTTGTGACGGGGAGTGAGGAGGCGGACGCATATGCCGAGATAAGCGAGATTTATTTGGGACAAATCCAGGGTCATAGTCAAAACGGTCCAGGTTCACATAGCCAAAACGGATAGACAGGGGTTCAGACATGACACCAACCAGAACAGAACTAACAACAAACAGAGTTCAATGAGGCAAACATCAAACAAAGACCAATACAATGACCAGCGAAAACAAAGGGCAAACACAGGGCTTAAATACATAGGAGCAACAAGAGACAGGTGAAAACAATCAGGGGCGGAGTAACCAAACAGGGGGCAGGACTTAAACCAAAACAAACGCACATGGACAGGACTGGGAGGGGCCAATCGTGACAAAGGTCTTCATGTTACTGTGTATCTACAGTGAGCTGTTTGCTGCTGTTCTGTTCCTGCACTGACTATCAAACTATAGACTATTTTCTCTCTGCAGAGGGTCCAACTACAACTCCAACAGCTACCGCAGTGGTCAAAGTACACAACAACCCAACCACTTCAACCACACATTTATCTCAAGCATCTAACAGTAAGTACAGCACACTGACTGCAGCTGACAGCAGAATGATACAGCTTTGTTGTTTTTTTTTTGTGGAGTTTGTTTCTGAAAGTTCTTAAAAATAATCACAACCTATCTGAGTATTTAGTTTTGTTGCACTGCACAATAAAAAAAAAACATTCGTTGTGTGATACTGCTGTATTCAAGCATATCACTATTGTCGGAAGAAATCTAAATTTTTGACGTTTTTTTTTGTTTTTTACATATCTTGAAAGTACCTGTTACCCTTTATATTGTGTGAAAATGTCATGATAAATGGATGAAAGTCTGGTTCTACTGACTTCTATTAAAAGTAAAGTAGGTTTTCCCCTTCTCCTGGAAAGTTACCGTTTTGGAGATATGAGGTTTTCTTCTGACAACAGCAATATATTCCTCTACTCTCACACTCACACACACATACACATACATTACATTGCCAAGAGTATTCGCTCATCTGCCTTCACATGCATATAAACTTAAATGGCATTCCATTCTTAATCCATAGGGTTTCATATGATGTTGGCCCAACCTTTGCAGCTGTAACAGCTTTAACTCTTATGAGAAGGCTTTCCACAAGGGTTAGGAGTGTGTTTATGGAAAGTTTTGACCGTTCTTCCAGAAGAGCATTTGTGAGGTCAGAAACTGATGTTGGACGAGAAGGCCTGGCTTGCAGTCTCCACTCTAATTCATCCCAAAGGTGTTCTATCGGCTTGAGGTCAGGACTCTGTGTAGGCCGGTCAAGTTCTTCCACACCAAACTTGCTCATCCATGCCTCTATGGACCTGCTTTGTGCACTGGTGTGCAGTCATGTTGGAACAGGAAGGGGCCGTCCCCAAACTGTTCCCACAAAGTTGGGAACATGAAATTGTCCAACATTTCTTGGTGCTGAAGCATTAAGAGTTCTCCCTCCACCAAAGTTTACACTTGGCACAATGCAGTCAGACATGTACGGTTCTACTGGCAACCGGCAACCCCAGACTCGTCTATCGGATTGCCAGATGGAGAAGCGTGATTCGTGATTGCTTTGCATTGCGCTTGATGATGTAAGGCTTGGATGCAGCTGCTCGGCCATGGAAACCCATTCTATGAAGCTCTCTACACTGTTCTTGAGCTGATCTGAAGGCCACATGAAGTTTGGAGGTTTGTAGTGATAGACTGCAAAAAGTTGGCGACCTCTGCGCACTATGCCCTTCAGCATCCGCTGACCCTGCTCTGCCATTTTACGTGGCCTATCACTTTGTGGCTGAGTTAGTGTGATTTACTAATTGCTTCCACTTTGTTATAATACCACTGACAGACTGTGGAATATTTAGTAGTGAGGAAGTTTCATGACTGGACTTGTTGCCCAGGTGGCATCCTATCACAGCAACGCAGTGGAATTTACTGAGCTCCTGAGAGCGACCCATTATTTCACTAATGTTTGTAGAAGCAGTCTGCAGACATGCATGCCTGTGGCCGTGGAGGTGATTGGAACACCTAAACTCAATTATTTGAACGGGGTCAGTGAATACTTTTGGCAATATAGTGTATGTAAAAATATGCTAACTTTCTAATTTCTTTTTATCTGTATTTTATCTGTAACTTATTTCTTCATCTGTATTCCTGTTCTTCTTCTCCTGCTGGGACTCATAGGAGTCATCTACTGGAGATACAGAGGTACAGAGAGAGAGAGACAGACTAGTACACACTCTTTTGAGATATGTGCAGTCTCTGTCTTACTCTGTCTGGGTTCATTTTATAGGACAGAGCCGAGGGCAGACAGAGAGCCTAGAGCTAGAAAGCACAATGACACAGCACAAAACACAGGCAAGTTCTTGCATCCAAGCATGTCTCATCACATCTCTTCCGAATCCATCATCCATCATTTCATCCTATGCCATCATATCTAATCATATCTAGTCATGTCCCATCATAACCCATCAAAACCCATCTTTCCTAAGAGAAATTTGAAAAAGGACACTGTAGTGCTAATATCAACATAGTATTTGCCAGTGGAATATGATGATATGTTTAGGATATAACGACATGATGTAAGCACTACAGAGTTCCTTTTAAAATTTCACTTTCAGCTGCATTTCCATGATTTAGGAAGATATGTACTCAGTTCCAACATTACACATTACATTCACTCTGGTCATGGATTCTATAGGACGCTGATACACTCACTTACGTGTTACTGGAACACTCTGGTGACAGTTCATGCTTTGTGACCTGGTGCATTAATATACCAAAGTGCATGACACAGAGAATTGGGTGTCTGAATGGGCTTGGATTGTTAAAGCTCATTTGAGACAAGCCATGTTGAGCTCTCAACATTTTCCTTTCACCACTCTGATCTTCAAGCTGTTTGTGGCCTCCATAATCACTAATTAATAAATGTACAATGTGAGTGAGTGAGTGAGTGTGAGTGAGTGTACCTAATAAACTGGCAGTCGGTGCATATCAGTATAACCTATTCCTACTGAGGAAGCAGCTTCTCTTAGTAGTTTAAGTCAAACTCTGAAGTGGTTCATTTGTGCTCCTCTACAGGATGAAGTGACGTACTCTACTGTCGTCCACAGTAACACAACCACAACAACAACCACAGTCACTGACATTGAAGAAAAGACAAAACATGCCACCATCAGAGTAAACGAATAACATATCTCACCCCATCAAAATGTTTTTTCTTCCATGCTTTTTCCATTTCTTTGTTTTTTTCTTTTCAAATTCAGAAATACATCAATATTTTAATAAACAAAGCTTCAGCTAAACATTCACTGACTTGTCATTTTTAATCAACTTGTTTTTGTTAATGAGCTAATTTGTGTATTTGCTCTGGCACAATATACATCACAAGCAAAATGCAGCTCAATGAAAATCAAATGAATGCATTTTATCTCAAACCTGAACATCCTTTTTTCTGTCATGTTGATCAGACAACTGTAAACAAAATCCTTTTTTCAGATCGCTCCTCATGTCTCAAGGAATTTTGAGCCCAGCCTTTTGCTCTTCCAGTATTGTTCTTTATGCTCACAGCCATAGCTTAGCACAGCATACCCTAGCCTGGCCTGTGTTACTTTGTAGGCCATGCTGTTTTTCTTCATGCTATGCATTTTTTCTTGATATCAATTTCTTCCTTAAAACGTCTGTCCTAATGTCCATCATTGGTCCAGTCCGGTTTGGTCCAATGTTCAGTTCAACCTGGTGAAGTAAAATGCATAAATATAGACTCGTTAAGTTTTATAGTGATAGTTCTTCCTAACCTTGTCCTGGATTCTTAATATAGGAACTTGCAGTGGTACAGTGCTTACAGTCTTACCCAAGGACTTTATTCCTACATGACTGTAGTTAGAATGAGAATGGAGTCCTCAAACTTTATATGCCGAGTGATGCACTGATCATTGCACCATCCTTTACAGTCTTTTGTCCCCTCTTCAACAAGGCTATAAGACCTTCTTCAAGTCATCTGGTACGACTCGGTTTAGGTCGGGCTGCAACCTAGGAAAAAAACAGACAAAAATAACAAACAAAATAAAGCTAACTTAGATTTAGGGAAATTTAACTCATCTCACAAATGAAAGAAAAGCAAATACAATTTCTAACTTCCTAACTAAAGCAAACCAGGAGTAAACAAAGGCAACAGAAATAACCCATCCATCCATCCATCCATCATCCATCCATCCATCCATCCATCCATCCATCCATCCATCCATCCATCCATCCATCCATCCATCCATCCATCCATCCATCCATCCATCCATTATCTTCCGCTTCTCCGGGGTTTGGGTCATGGGGGCAGCATCCTAAGCAATGAGGCCCAGACCTCCCTTTCCCCAGCCACATCCACTAGCTCCTAGGTGGGATCCCGAGGCGCTCCCAGGCCAGCTGGGCAATATAGTCATGCCAGCGTGTCCTGGGTCTTCCCCGGGGTCTCCTCCCGGTTGGACTTGCCTGTGACACCTCCCAAGAGAGGCGTCCAGGAGGCATCCTAACCAGATGCCCGAATCACCTCAGCTGGCTCCTCGTGACGTGGAGAAGCAACGGCTCTACTCCGAGTCCCTCCTCCCGGATGACCAAACTTCTCACCCTATCTCTAAGGTCCAGACACCCTGCGGAGGAGAAATAACCCTCTCTCCCCAATAAGACAGATTATATATAAGAGCTATGTCTCTGAGCATTTACAGTATACTTCTATAAAAGTGCTACAACATAGGCTCGCTTTATGAAAATCAACAAGCAACAAAGTGCCAATAAGCCATATATTAACACTCGAGCTGTTACACAGACACAGCTCTGTAGCAGAAGGTCTTTCAAATGACTTGTCAGGGAACTGGACAAGGGAACACAACGGATGCCACAGCAAAAGCAAAGCACTACACTTTGTCCTGTCCTTTTGTAAGTAGTTCCCTCTGGTGGTGGCTTAGTGCATGTCTGCTCTGTATTGTAATCAATACAGAAGACACACAACAATCTGAAGAATGATTTCACTGTGCAAAGAAGCCTTTTAGCATGCAAGTGTTTTTTTTTATTTTCATGGTTCTAAATGTATAATTTAAAATGCCCCTATATATTCAACAATGATTATTCTGCACTGACCATAAATCAATGTTATTGATCATAATTTGACACGAAAACAATGAGAACATTAAAGGAATTAAATTTGCCTGTATATTTTTACATTTTTACATTTTGAAACTGAAAGGCAGTAGAAAACATTTCACCCTGAAGTTTTATGACTTCTGAATAAGACCCAATACTGAATAAGACCCAATACTGACAAAGGCCAACATAACCCACTCTCACACACACACACACACACACAGACACACACACACACACACACACACACACACTCTTTTTAAAAAATAAAAAACACAGAAACACCAAATGAAATAGTCACACTCACAAACATCTACTATACAGGTGCACCTTCTGTGGGTTTAGCATTGTAGACTGTAGTCCATCTGTTGCTGACATCTGTCCATCTATCACTGACACTGACAGCTGCTGTTAACAATGGGGCAAAATATACATCTTATTAAGCTGCACTATGAGTGATACCATTGCCATGAAATACACAAAAGAAAGGATGCACATGTTGGCCAAGATAAAATGACTTTCTCTTGTGGCTTAGGGGTTTCCTTGGTTTGAGTGACGTTACCTTCACAGTTACAGGGCTGACTGTGAGCTTCCTCTTTGGCTAAGAACTCTTTCCAGGCTACAATGCTTTCTGGGCTGGATGCAGCTACATGACACCACAGCAAAAAGGCTTCCTGGGTTGGCTGCTAGTGCTAAGCTACACTACAACTATGAGACTGCATGGGACAGCATCAAGAGCTGTGATACAATGCAGCTACAAGGCTTCTCAGGCCTGCCACTGCAGTGTTTTGGTGGGGATTGTATGGTAAGCATATAATGTTTAAAGTGAACTTTCATGTTCTATATTGTTTTCCTGTGTTCCTGAAAGGACTTTGTTATTTTGAGTATACTGCTGTGTTCTGTATATTTCATTTCCTTACCTGAAAAAAAAACATCTAAATAAACAAACACATTTAAAAGTCATGAACAAGACAAGAAATTATGAGCGAACTCAGAGTCCAAAGGATGAAGCTGTAGGGCTACAACGACCTCCAAACAGAGGATTTCAGAGGTTCACTCTGAACAGAGTGTTATGAGAAACAAAGAAAAACCAGCAAGATGGCCAAAGAAAGAGACCAAAGAAACCCACAAATGTATTTTCTCCATTAAAAAATACTATGAACAAATGTATTATGCTAGTTTAATATCATTTCAATGAATTAGGGTCTTTTTCTTCGTTTCTTCATAATAAGCTGAATAACTGACTGGCAGGGTCGCCTGCAGAGCAGCACTAGTAGCTGTTACTGGCAAGATGAGGGGCAGGGGTAATAACACGAAATGAGTTTAGGTTCTTGTCATTACCCAGATTTAGGCGTTTGCAGAGGCAGCCAGGTTTATTTTATTAAAATCTTCTACTGCTTCATGGACTCCACAAAGCCATATATTTAAACAATGTTTCCAAGGCATTTGAATGAAAATCAATCCCAAAACATCACATATTCTCCTCTATACTTAACAGGAGACATCTTCAATATTTCTAGCTTCCCTTTATGTCCCTACCTTGAGAGCTTGTTTTCAAACTACTCCTGAACCCAGTTTCACTCAAATTTCCAGCAGCATCAAGCAAGACGTATTTGTTTGTGATTAGATAAAAGAAAAGGCGTTCTTCTAGCATATCTTTCAAAGTTTTGTTGGCTTTGTGGTTGCAGATATTTGTAGTTTTGGGGACTTTTTGACCCCAAACCACTACTGCAATGGTGAACCTGGGAGAAACTGTTGTCTCTCTACCCAGCCTATTGTGTGTTTTGGGGTAATATATACTCACCAGTCACTTTATTAGATACACAAACAGCTAATCAGCCAAACATATGGCCACTCAGTGCATTTAGGCATGTAGAGGTGGTCAAGACAACTTGCTGAAGTGCAGACTGAGCATCAGAATGGGGAAGAAATGCGATTTAAGTGTCTTTGAATGTGGCGTGGTTGTTGGTGCCAGACGGGCTGGTCTGAGTATTTCAGAAACTGCTGATCTACTGGGATTTTCATGCACAGCCATCTCCAGGGTTTACAGAGAACGGTCCGAAAAAGAGGAAATATCCAGTGAGCGGTCACTTGTGTGGACGAAAATGCCTTGTTGATGTGAGAGGTCAGAGGAGAATGGGCAGACTGGTTCCAGATGATAGAAAGGCAACAGGAACTCAAATAACTAAACAAAATCTCTGAGGAACGTTTCCAACACCTTGTTGAAAGTGTGCCACGAAGAATTAAGACATTTCTGAAGGCAAAAGGGGGTCCAACATTTTACTAGTACCTAATAAAGTGGCTGGTAAGTGTAGACATGTGTGTACTTCCCCAGTGACAGTGCAGGACCTTGTTTTCTGAGAGTGAGGATTATTATTACAGTATTTTTACATTATTATTACTTTTATTACAGGACAAATTTAATATGTGTACAAAATGCAAGGTACATTAAAGCAAGGTAGGCCATTGCAGCTCTGATAGCTGTGTACTATATCTGGTGTGTAGCAGATGCAGAGCTGTCATGTTTCCTGCAAGCATTTGTTTCTCATGGCCCAGGGGCCACAAAGGCACTGTGACATCAGCTGTTTTTGTGGTTTTCTAAGTTATTTTGAACATAGGTCTCCTTCACTAATTGGACTTCAAGTTGGGTTCAAGTAAAGAGCTCAAGAGTGTTTATTTGTCTCTAGTGGGCTTTTTCACAGATTGCTGCCAGTGTCCCCTACAGCTGCAACTCCAGATAGGCACATTTGGGCCTAACCTCTGCCACCTTTGGCACTTATTGCTAAGTTATGGCACTGACAAGTGTTGTGTGGACCAAAATTCCAAAGCAGGTATAAAAAATTCCAAAGCAGGTGTAAAAGCTGACTGAGCAATGTGTATCATGAAGTGTGAGCTTAGGGAACTTAAGGAACAGTAAGCTTACATTTAGGGAACTTCATGAAAGCAGAGGAGCTACCAGGTGAACATATTTGGATTTGGCTTTATGAAATACCTGCAGGACGGAGACTATGAAGGAAAAAGTGGTCAGTGACAGTTCAATGTACTCAAACATGTAAGCAAATAAGCTAAGACATCAAATGAGAACAATGTGGCAGAAAGATGGAGTGGAGAAAAGTGCAGCGTATGATTTCTCTTTATTTGTCTGTTTCTCATGTCCACTTGTGTGAGCTGTGAAATGCTGCACCACAAAAGAGGAAATGGTCAGTGTTCTCACGGCTCAGAGACCACCACGTCACCCTGTGTGGTTTGTGATTCTGAAGAAGCTGCTGCTAAAGTCTCTAAAAGACAGAAGAGTTCCGGTCTAGCTGGTTTAAACACAGCTCCTGTGAGCTGCAGGACATTAGAGTGGGTTAGACTCCAGTGAAGACCTGCTGAGAGAGCTGTGGACTCTATACAGGGCTAGTGTAGTGCTGGGTGAGGAGCGGTCAGTGTGCTGTGGACTCAGTGTGGTATACAGGGCTAGTGTAGTGCTGGGAGTGGAGAGGTCAGTGTGCTGTGGACTCAGTGTTTTACTAGTGAGGATGTTGCTGATTTTCTATCTTCTCTTCATTTGGCTTCATGTCTCTGAAGGTGAGTGTCTTTTTATCATTACTGAGTTACATCATGCAAATTGAATTTATGAGCTGGTCAAAAATTGTGATTAGCATGAGTTGCATTTTGACATTAAAAATGTAAAATATTCAGACAGCATTTCATGTACATATAAGTTATAAGTATGCATGTATATGTTGCTCTGGAAAACAAACAAACAAACAAAAACACTTCATTTTAATAAAAGTCAAAGGAATATTGTTTTGTTTTTGCATGTCACTTCAAACCACTTCTTCTGGTCCATTTATTCTGAATTGTGACATGATATGAAGGACAGTAATGATATGCTTTACATGCATCTGTTTCTGTATTGTTTTCTTTGTTTATAAAGGAGATTTGAGGGTTTTCTAAGTGATTATCTGGAACTGTGGGTTGAAATGACATTAGAATAGAATAGAATAGAATGAATAGAATGCCTTTATTGTCACTATACACAGTACAATGAGATTAAGAGCAACTCCATCTCAGTGCAAACACACAATGTAAACAAATGACACGGAATAGAATGGGGAGGGGTTGTGCACAGTTCTATGCGTTTGTATATATATGTATATGAAATAAATATAGAAACAAAATAAAAACTATGTTTTTTACAAGATATAAATATGGAGATATTTACAGCTGTATTGTATGTACAATAAATATTGCACATTGCTAAGTATTGCACATATTCCTGTATAATGTACATACATGTACAGTATGATTGCACATTTCCGTATGCAGAGTATTGCACAGTAGCTGGTAATGGAGTCTGGGAATAGACTGGTATGTAGGTGGTGATGGAAGTCTGGGGATAGACTATCAGTGCATCTGTGAGTTGAGAAGTGTTATTGCTTTTGGGAAAAAACTGTACTTAAGTCTGTTTGTCCTTGATCTGATGCATCTGTACCGCCTTCCTGAGGGCAACAGGTCAAACAGTACAGATCCGGGGTGCGAGCTGTCCATTGTGATGCGTTTCGCTCTGCTGACGCAGCGGGAGGTGTAGATGTCCATCAGGGATTGGAGAGGGCAGCCAATAATCTTCTGTGCTGTCTTTACTACCCTCTGAAGCCTCTCCCTGTCTGCCATGGTGCAGCTGCCGTACCACACTGTGATGCAGTACGTCAGCAGGCTCTCGATGGAAGAGCGGTAGAAGGTCAGCAGCAGGTTGGAATCCAGGTTGTGCTTCCTGAGGACTCTCAGGAAGTGTAGTCGCTGCTGAGCCTTCTTGATGACGGCTGTGATGTTGTCTGTCCAGGTGATGTTGGTAGAGATTTGGACTCCAAGGAACCGGAAGGTGCGGACCCTCTCCACACACTCGCCGTTGATGGACAGGGGGTCTGGGTCAGTGCTGTGCTTCCTGAAGTCAACGATGATCTCTTTTGTTTTCTTGGTGTTCAGAGCCAGGTTATTCTCTGAACACCAAGCTGCCAACTTCAGGACCTCCTTCCTGTAGGCTGTCTCGTCTCCTTCTGAGATGAGTCCGACCACTGTGGTATCGTCAGCAAACTTGACGATGAGGTTGCTGTCACAGGCCGGACTGCAGTCATAGGTGTAGAGGCAGTACAGGAGGGGGCTCAGCACACAGCCTTGTGGTGAGCCGGTGCTAAGCATACGAGTGGAGGAGAGGTGGGGGCCAAGTCTCACAGTTTGGGGCCGGTTAGTGAGAAAGTTCTTGATCCAGGCACATGTGAGGGGGGGAGTCCGAGGGTGCCCAGTTTGGTGATAAGAATGTCCGGGATGATTGTGTTGAAAGCAGAGCTGTAGTCCACAAAGAGCATTCGGACGTAGCTGTGCTGCTGCTCCAGGTGGCTCAGTGCAAAGTGGAGAGCTGCTGCTATGGCGTCCTCTGTTGACCTGTTTGCACGGTATGCGAACTGGTGGGGGTCGAGGTCTGGGGGCAGAGAGTCTTTGATGTGCTGAAGTACCAATCTCTCGAAGCACTTCATGATTACCGGTGTGAGGGCCACCGGGCGGTAATCATTAAGGTTGGTGATGGTAGACTTTTTCGGCACTGGTATGACTGTGGCTGACTTCAGGCAGGGCGGGATGATGGCTTGGGCCAGGGAGAGATTGAAGATCTTGGTGAAGGTGAGGGCGAGCTGGTTGGCACACGTTTTGAGCACCTTGCCGGGTACTCCATCAGGACCAGCAGCCTTTTTGGGGTTCACTGCCAGGAGCACCCGTCTGACATCGCGCTCCTGTACAGTGAGTGGAGTGGTGTGGAAGCCGGGTGGGGGTGGAGGTCGGGCAGGAGCAGAAGAGTGCTGCTGAGATGCATCAAAGCGAGCAAAGAAGCAGTTCAGCTCCTCTGCCAACGGTGCACTCAGTACTCCTGCTGTCACATCACAGCCTCTGAAGTTTGTGATGTTCTGTATGCACCGCCACACCTCCCGTGAGTTGTTGCTGGACATGTGGGACTCTATTTTCCTCTTGTAGTCCGCCTTGGCTTTTTTAATCCCTCTCTTCAGGTCAGCTCGAGCGGCGATGTACATAGCTCTGTCGCCTGACCTGAAGGCGGCATCCCGGGCTCTGAGGAGAGAGCGGACCTGGCTGGTCATCCATGGTTTCTGGTTTGGGTAAACCCGGATGATTTTGTCCACAGTCACATTTCCGATGCAGAACTTGATATAGTCCAGCACCGTTCCTGTGAATGTTTCCAGTTCCTGGTGTTCAAACAAGTCCCAGTCTGTCTGTTCAAAGCAGTCCTGTAGTTTTGAGAGTGCATTGTCAGGCCAGGTTGTAACAGACTTTATGGTGGGCCTAGTTCTGCGCCGTAGGGGGGTGTAGGTTGGGGAGAGCAGAAGGGAAAGATGGTCTGACTGTCCGAGGTGGGGGAGGGGTATGGCTCTGTACGCGTGCTTAATATTCGTGTAAACATGATCCAGAGTGTTCTCCCCCCTAGTTGAAAACTTTACATGCTGGTAGAATTTCGGTAGTACCGTCTTCAAGTTGGCCTTATTAAAGTCTCCTGCAATCACGTGAACACCGTCAGGGTGAGCGCGCTGCTGCTCGTTTACGGTGTTCAGCAGGAGAGAGAGCGCTTTGTTTACATTCTTAAAATAAAAACTGATCATGATTTCATAAAAATAGTTTAGAATTAATTTGATCTTTCTGATGTGTGTTTCTGCAGGCTGTGCTCTGGAGGGAAACGGTGGACCATCATTGCCTATCACAGCCCAGACAGGAGGGTCAGTACTGCTGCCCTGCTACTGCACTGACCTAAACACTAAGCCTGAGGCATTGATCTGGAGAAAATACATAAACAGAAATAAATGGGAAGATATGTCCCTTAAGGGTGGTCAGTACAGAGACAGAGTTCAGCTGGGTAATGGTCACTCTCCAGGAAATCTCTCTCTACTCATATCACACCTGACTGAAGAGGATGGAGGAGATTACCAGTGTGCTGTTAAAGATTCACATATAATCATCAGACTGACTTTAAAAGGTAAAACACTCTCAGTTTATATTCTAACTGCATTTCAAAACTTCATTAATATTAATGAATGTAACAGTATAGAGAACCGACTCTATGAGTTTTCTAAGCACTGCCCCCCTCATCACTGCTCACCTCCAGTCGTGTGTAAAAGTTTGTGCACCCTGGTCAATCAACATGCATCATTGATTTTTTAAAGTGAAAATAATTGACACATCCTCTACAGAACACACGTCTGCACATTTTAATGCACAGTTACTGAGTATTTGCTAAGTTTAACATCTTGGGGGAAACTTTTGCTGTGCAACGGTCTCCTTCACTAATTGGACTTCAAGTTGGGTTCAAGTAAAGAGCTCAAGAGTGTTTATATGTCTCTAGTAGGCTTTTTCACAGATTGCTGCCAGTGTCCCCTACAACTGCAACTCCAGATAGGCACATTTGGGCCTAATCTCTGCCACTTTTGGCACTTATTGCTCAGTTATGGCACTGACAAGTGTTGTGTAGGCCAGATGTGGGCAAAATGTCATGAGCCAGGCTAGACTTGGGTTGCAGCACGTGTCATGTGGGCCAAACAGGGGCCAAACGTTATGATCCGGCCTTGACTTGGGTTGCATCATGTCTCGTGTGGGCCAGATGTGGACCAAATGTCATGAGCCAGGCTAGACTTGTGTTTTGACAAATATTGTGTGGGCCAGACGTGGGCCAGATGTCATGAGCCAGGCTAGACTTTGGTTATGGCATGTGTTATGTAAGCTGAACATGGGCCAGATGTCATGAAATGGGCTTGACTTGGGTTGAGGCATGTGTTGTGAGGGCAAGGTGGGGTCCTATTGATCACTTTTAGAGTACTTCATGATTTAGCGCTAACTCTGAACTTTTACACCGCTGTGTTGTAACTTCCTGAAAGCATCATCTTTGTTTCTTTATGTAAATTACTGCATTCTTTATATTAAAGTGTCTTAACCAGACTAATTTTAGTTTTAATGCTATTTTGCTACATTTTCTGTGTGTGGGAGTAATATAAATGTGTGTGAACATCCCCCGAGACAGTTTAAGCCCTTTTTTCAGAGAGTGTGGATTATTATTATGGGCCAAAAATGAAACATATCTGTACAAAATGCAATATAAACTAATGTGGTGTAGATCACTGCAGCTACGACAGCTGTATACTGTATCTTGTGTGTAGCAGATGCAGAGTTATCAAGTTTCCCACACACATTTGTTTGGTGCTCCTCCCCTGATCATGGTCAGCTGGTGTTTGTTTAGAGAGAAGCATGAAAAGTGTCTAAGGACACACAGTGAGAAGCGCTCTAAAGAAGACTGAAATAAGCGAAACTTCAAAGAGACGTTTATTTCATGTGTCACGTATGTGTAAATAATGCACTCTGGGTCACTCACGCTAGTGTTTGTGTCTGTGAGGCCTTTTCAGGTTTCCAGCCAGTGTAGCCCAGTGCCCCCCCTCTGCGGCAGCCACACTTAATACTATTATAGCTACTTCACTTTAGACATGTAGACCACACAGATGATGCATGGGCATGAGATCACATCTCATTATCATAAAAGGGCCAGAGAGAACAACCAATCAGACCACAGAAGAGAGATAACAAATAAAAAAATAGAACAAGATGCAGAAAAGCACATGAGCTTAATGTGGTTTTAGTTCTCACACTTTTAACCATCAAAATGTAAGAACTACTTAAACACAGCTTTGAGACACAAGATTGTAAATTATGAGTACAAATTAGTAACACATTGCTGAGAAATGGCAACATACCTATACAAAAAGTTTATACATATATATAAATATATAAAATGCACTTCAAAATTCCAAAGCAGGTGTAAAAGCTGACTGAGCAATGTGTATCATGAAGTATGAGCTTAAGGAACTAAAGGAACAGTAAGCTTACATTTAGGGAACTTCATGAAAGCAGAGGAGCTTCCAGGTGAACATATTTGGATTTGGTTTTATGAAATACCTGCAGGACGGAGACTATGAAGGAAAAAGTGGTCAGTGACAGTTCAATGTACTCAAACATGTAAGCAAATAAGCAAAGACATCAAATGAGAACAATGTGGCAGAAAGATGGAGTGGAGAAAAGTGCAGCGTATGACTTCTCTTTATTTGTCTGTTTCTCATGTCCACTTGTGTGAGCTGTGAAATGCTACACCACAAAAGAGGAAACAGTCAGTGTTCTCACGGCTCAGAGACCACCACGTCACTCTGTGTGGTTTGTGGTTCTGAAGAAGCTGCTGATAAAATCTATAAAAGACAGAAGAGTTCCGGTCTAGCTGGTTTAAACACAGCTCCTGTGAGCTGCCGGACATTAGAGTGGGTTAGACTCTTAATTTATGAGCTGGTCAAAAATTGTGATTAGCATGAGTTGCATTTTGACATTAAACATGTAAAATATTCAGACAGCATTTCATGTACATATAAGTTATGAGTATGCATGTATATGTTGCTCTGGAAAACAAACAAAAACACTTCATTTTAATAAAAGTCAAAGTAATATTGTTTTGTTTTTGCATGTCACTTCAAACCACTTCTTCTGGTCCATTTATTCTGAATTTTGACATGATATGAAGGACAGTAATGATATGCTTTACATGCATCTGTTTCTGTATTGTTTTCTTTGTTTATAAAGAAGATTTGAGGGTTTTCTAAGTGATTATCTTGACCTGTGGGTTGAAATTACATTCTTAAAATAAAAACTGATCATGATTTCATAAAAATAGTTTAGAATTAATTTGCTCTTTCTGATGTGTGTTTCTGCAGGCTGTGCTCTGGAGGGATATGGTGGACAATTATTGTCTATCACAGCCCAGACCGGAGGGTCAGTACTGCTGCCCTGCTACTGCACTGACCTACACACTAAGCCTGAGGCATTGATCTGGAGAAAACTCAATAGAAACACAAATAAATGGGAAGATATGTCCCTTAAGGGTGATCAGTACAGAGACAGAGTTCAGCTGGTTAATGGTCACTCTCCAGGAAATCTCTCTCTGCTCATATCACTCCTGACTGAAGAGGATGGAGGAGATTACCACTGTGCTGTTAATGGTTCATATATAGGCATCAGACTGACTTTAAAAGGTAAAACACTCTCAGTTTATATTTAACTGCATTTCAAAACTTCATTAATATTAATGAATGTAACAGTATAGAGAACCGACTCTATGAGTTTTCTAAGCACTGCCCCCCTCATCACTGCTCACCTCCAGTCGTGTGTAAAAGTTTGTGCACCCTGGTCAATCAACATGCATCATTGATTTTTAAAGTGAAAATAATTTACACATCCTCTACAGAACACACGTCTGCACATTTTAATGCACAGTTACTGACTATTTGCTAAGTTTAACATCTTGGGGGAAACTTTCTCTGTGCAACGGTTCCAGCATATTTTACATTTTTGTTAGATGTTATATATTAAATTAAAATTCACAGAACTTGTCATATTTCAGTGTGAGGATGTGTTCACTCATTTTCACTTTGAAATTATTTCATTTTTATGTATTTTCTCAATCCTAGGTTGAAAGCTCACACTTGTGTTTTGGTGTTTGTGTGCGTTTATGTGTGTTTCAGTAAATGTTCAATTATTTCCCATTTCTCAAACATTCAAAAGCCAGTAAACACATAATAAACAAACAATTTATTTTTCAGTTGAACGCACTTGTGATGCTTTTGGAGAAATCAGTAAAGTTACCATTTAGAAACTATATGTAACACATAGAGATGATACATATGATTTATCACATGGTATTATTGAGTGCTACATTTGCAGATAATTATTGAAAATCGTATAATCAATTATAGGATTAATATTAATAAATGCAGAAAATTATATATTATTTTTAAAATAATAATGCGCTCAGGAATCCTTAAAATCAAATTTTCCAAACTTGGATATTAATCATATTATTATTCCTTCAGCTGGGTGGTTAATTTACATTTACAAATACTTGAGGTGTGTGTCTGAGAGGGGCTTATATTTTCATATAAATACTCACTTATACTACAGATCAGTCATAACATTAAATCCACCTCTTGTTTTTACTCTCTTTCCCACTGTATCAGCTCCACTTACCATCTAGAAGCTCTTTGTAGTTCTAATTACAGACTGTAGTTCATCTTTACTGTGAATACTTTTTTAGCCCTTTTTTATTATTAATATACTCACCAAAACACACAGCGCTGAAATATTACAGTGAACTGCCTGCTGATGTTCTGCTCCTTCACTGACTATCAAATTCTTCTCTCTCTACAGAGGGTCCACCTACAACTACACCAACTAGGACAGTGGTCAGTGTGCAGACAATACCAGCCACTTCAGCCACACATTCCTCTCAAAAGCCTGATGGTAAGTACAGCAAACTGACCGCAGCTGAACTGAACATTTGACTGCTTTCTTATTTTTTGTATGGAGTTTTTTAAATTCTGCACGTTCTTCTTATTTTGTGGAAATGAACATGTTGTGGAATTGAACATGAAATGTGACCTGAGCAAAAGTACTGACAGATTTTGTATTTAATATTTTCTTTCTTTTCAATATGTTCAATAAGTTTAACATCTTGGGGGAAACTTTCCCTGTGCAACAGTTCCAGCATATTTTACATTTTTGTTAGATGTTATATATTAAACTAAAAATGACAGAGCGTGTCATATTTAAGTGTGTTCACTGTAAAGGATGTTCACTTATGTTCATGTTGAAATTATTTCATTTTTATGTATTTTGTTACATTTTCTAGGTTGAAAGCTCACACTTGTGTTTTGGTGTTTGTGTGTGTTTATGTGTGTTTCAGTAAATGTCCAATTATTTCCCATTTCTCAAACATTCAAAAGCCAGTAAACACATAATAAACAAACAATGTATTTTTCAGTTGAACGCACTTGTGATGCTTTTGGAGAAATCAGTAAAGTTACCATTTAGAAACTATATGTAACACATAGAGATGATACATATGATTTATCACATGGTATTATTGAGTGCTATATTTGCAGATAATTATTGAAAATCGTATAATCAATTATAGGATTAATATTAATAAATGCAGAAAATTATATATTATTTTTAAAATAATAATGCGCTCAGGAATCCTTAAAATAAAATTTTCCAAACTTGGATATTAATCATATTATTATTCCTTCAGCTGGGTGGTTAATTTACATTTACAAATACTTGAGGTGTGTGTCTGAGAGGGGCTTATATTTTTATATAAATACTTACTTATACTACAGATCAGTCATAACATTAAATCCACCTCTTGTTTTTACTCTCTTTTCCACTGGATAAGCTCCACTTACCATCTAGAAGCTCTTTGTAGTTCTAATTACAGACTGTAGCTCATCTATTACTGTGAATACTTTTTTAGCCCTTTATTATTAATAATATACTCACCAAAACACACAGCGCTGAAATACTACAGTGAACTGCCTGCTGATGTTCTGCTCCTTCACTGACTATCAAATTCTTCTCTCTCTACAGAGGGTCCACCTACAACTACACCAACTAGGACAGTGGTCAGTGTGCAGACCAGACCAGCCACTTCAACCACACATTCCACTCAAAAGTCTGATGGTAAGTACAGCAAACTGACTGCAGCTGAACTGAACATTTGACTGCTTTCCTATTTTTTGTATGGAGTTTTTTTAAATTCTGCACGTTCACTTCTTATTTTGTGGAAATGAACATGAAATGTGACCTGAGCAAAAGTTCTGACAGATTTTGTATTTAATATTTTCTTTCTTTTCAATATGTTCAATAAGTTTAACATCTTGGGGGAAACTTTCCCTGAGAAGCAGTTCCAGCATATTTTACATTTTTGTTAGATGTTATATATTAAACTAAAAATGACAGAGCGTGTCATATTTAAGTGTGTTCACTGTAAAGGATGTTCACTTATGTTCATGTTGAAATTATTTCATTTTTATGTATTTTGTTACATTTTCTAGGTTCAAAGCTCACACTTGTATTTTGGTGTTTGTGTGTTTATGTGTGTTTCAGTAAATGTCCAATTATTTCCCATTTCTCAAACATTCAAAAGCCAGTAAACACATAATAAACAAACAATTTATTTTTCAGTTGAACGCACTTGTGATGCTTTTGGAGAAATCAGTAAAGTTACCATTAAGAAACTATATGTAACACATAGAGATGATACATATGATTTATCACATGGTATTATTGAGTGCTATATTTGCAGATAATTATTGAAAATTGTATAATCAATTATAGGATTAATATTAATAAATGCAGAAAATTATATATTATTTTTAAAATAATAATGCGCTCAGGAATCCTTAAAATCAAATTTTCCAAACTTGGATATTAATCATATTATTATTCCTTCAGCTGGGTGGTTAATTTACATTTACAAATACTTGAGGTGTGTGTCTGAGAGGGGCTTATATTTTTATATAAATACTCACTTATACTACAGATCAGTCATAACATTAAATCCACCTCTTGTTTTTACTCTCTTTTCCACTGTATCAGCTCCACTTACCATCTAGAAGCACTTTGTAGTTCTAATTACAGACTGTAGTTCATCTATTACTGTGAATACTTTTTTAGCCCTTTATTATTAATAATATACTCACCAAAACACACAGCGCTGAAATATTACAGTGAACTGCCTGCTGATGTTCTGCTCCTTCACTGACTATCAAATTCTTCTCTCTCTACAGAGGGTCCACCTACAACTACACCAACTAGGACAGTGGTCAGTGTGCAGACCAGACCAGCCACTTCAACCACACATTCCACTCAAAAGCCTGATGGTAAGTATAGCAAACTGACTGCAGCTGAACTGAACATTTTACTGCTTTCCTATTTTTTGTATGGAGTTTTTTTAAATTCTGCACGTTCACTTCTTATTTTGTGGAATTGAACATGAAATGTGACCTGAGCAAAAGTTCTGACAGATTTTGTATTTAATATTTTCTTTCTTTTCAATATGTTAAATAAGTTTAACATCTTGGGGGAAACTTTCTCTGTGCAACAGTTCCAGCATATTTTACATTTTTGTTAGATGTTATATATTAAAGTAAAAATGACAGAGCGTGTCATATTTAAGTGTGTTCACTGTAAAGGATGTTCACTTATGTTCATGTTGAAATTATTTCATTTTTATGTATTTTGTTACATTTTCTAGGTTCAAAGCTCACACTTGTATTTTGGTGTTTGTGTGTGTTCATGTGTGTTTCAGTAAATGTCCAATTATTTCCCATTTCTCAAACATTCAAAAGCCAGTAAACACATAATAAACAAACAATTTATTTTTCAGTTGAACGCACTTGTGATGCTTTTGGAGAAATCAGTAAAGTTACCATTTAGAAACTATATGTAACACATAGAGATGATACATATGATTTATCACATGGTATTATTGAGTGCTATATTTGCAGATAATTATTGAAAATCGTATAATCAATTATAGGATTAATATTAATAAATGCAGAAAATTATGTTTTATTTTAAAATAATAATGCGCTCAGGAATCCTTAAAATCAAATTTTCCAAACTTGGATATTAATCATATTATTATTTCTTCAGCTGGGTGGTTAATTTTACATTTACAAATACTTGAGGTGTGTGTCTGAGAGGGGCTTATATTTTTATATAATTACTTACTTATACTACAGATCAGTCATAACATTAAATCCACCTCTTGTCTTTACTCTCTTTTCCACTGTATCAGCTCCACTTACCATCTAGAAGCACTTTGTAGTTCTAATTACAGACTGTAGTTCATCTTTACTGTGAATACTTTTTTAGCCCTTTTTTATTATTAATATACTCACCAAAACACACAGCGCTGAAATATTACAGTAAACTGCCTGCTGATGTTCTGCTCCTTCACTGACTATCAAATTCTTCTCTCTCTACAGAGGGTCCACCTACAACTACACCAACTAGGACAGTGGTCAATGTGCAGACCAGACCAGCCACTTCAACCACACATTCCTCTCAAAAGCCTGATGGTAAGTACAGCAAACTGACTGCAGCTGAACTGAACATTTGACTGCTTTCCTATTTTTTGTATGGAGTTTTTTTAAATTCTGCACGTTCACTTCTTATTTTGTGGAAATGATCATGAAATGTGACCTGAGCAAAAGTTCAGACAGATTTTGTATTTAATATTTTCTTTCTTTTCAATATGTTCAATAAGTTTAACATCTTGGGGGAAACTTTCCCTGTGCAACAGTTCCAGCATATTTTACATTTTTGTTAGATGTTATATATTAAACTAAAAATGACAGAGCGTGTCATATTTAAGTGTGTTCCCTGTACAGGATGGGTTCACTTATGTTCATGTTGAAATTATTTCATTTTTATGTATTTTGTTACATTTTCTAGGTTGAAAGCTCACACTTGTATTTTGGTGTTTGTGTGTGTTTATGTGTGTTTCAGTAAATGTCCAATTATTTCCCATTTCTCAAACATTCAAAAGCCAGTAAACACATAATAAACAAACAATTTATTTTTCAGTTGAACGCACTTGTGATGCTTTTGGAGAAATCAGTAAAGTTACCATTAAGAAACTATATGTAACACATAGAGATGATACATATGATTTATCACATGGTGTTATTGAGTGCTATATTTGCAGATAATTATTGAAAATCGTATAATCAATTATAGGATTAATATTAATAAATGCAGAAAATTATGTATTATTTTAAAATAATAATGCGCTCAGGAATCCTTAAAATCAAATTTTCCAAACTTGGATATTAATCATATTATTATTCCTTCAGCTGGGTGGTTAATTTACATTTACAAATACTTGAGGTGTGTGTCTGAGAGGGGCTTATATTTTTATATAAATACTTACTTATACTACAGATCAGTCATAACATTAAATCCACCTCTTGTTTTTACTCTCTTTTCCACTGTATCAGCTCTACTTACCATCTAGAAGCACTTTGTAGTTCTAATTACAGACTGTAGTTCATCTTTACTGTGAATACTTTTTTAGCCCTTTTTTATTATTAATATACTCACCAAAACACACAGCGCTGAAATATTACAGTGAACTGCCTGCTGATGTTCTGCTCCTTCACTGACTATCTAATTCTTCTCTCTATACAGAGGGTCCACCTACAACTACACCAACTAGGACAGTGGTCAGTGTGCAGACAATACCAGCCACTTCAGCCACACATTCCTCTCAAAAGCCTGATGGTAAGTACAGCAAACTGACTGCAGCTGAACTGAACATTTGACTGCTTTCTTATTTTTTGTATGGAGTTTTTTAAATTCTGCACGTTCTTCTTATTTTGTGGAAATGAACATGTTGTGGAATTGAACATGAAATGTGACCTGAGCAAAAGTTCTGACAGATTTTGTATTTAATATTTTCTTTCTTTTCAATATGTTCAATAAGTTTAACATCTTGGGGGAAACTTTCCCTGTGCAACAGTTCCAGCATATTTTACATTTTTGTTAGATGTTATATATTAAACTAAAAATGACAGAGCGTGTCATATTTAAGTGTGTTCACTGTAAAGGATGTTCACTTATGTTCATGTTGAAATTATTTCATTTTTATGTATTTTGTTACATTTTCTAGGTTGAAAGCTCACACTTGTGTTTTGGTGTTTGTGTGTGTTTATGTGTGTTTCAGTAAATGTCCAATTATTTCCCATTTCTCAAACATTCAAAAGCCAGTAAACACATAATAAACAAACAATGTATTTTTCAGTTGAACGCACTTGTGATGCTTTTGGAGAAATCAGTAAAGTTACCATTTAGAAACTATATGTAACACATAGAGATGATACATATGATTTATCACATGGTATTATTGAGTGCTATATTTGCAGATAATTATTGAAAATCGTATAATCAATTATAGGATTAATATTAATAAATGCAGAAAATTATATATTATTTTTAAAATAATAATGCGCTCAGGAATCCTTAAAATCAAATTTTCCAAACTTGGATATTAATCATATTATTATTCCTTCAGCTGGGTGGTTAATTTACATTTACAAATACTTGAGGTGTGTGTCTGAGAGGGGCTTATATTTTTATATAAATACTTACTTATACTACAGATCAGTCATAACATTAAATCCACCTCTTGTTTTTACTCTCTTTTCCACTGGATAAGCTCCACTTACCATCTAGAAGCACTTTGTAGTTCTAATTACAGACTGTAGCTCATCTATTACTGTGAATACTTTTTTAGCCCTTTATTATTAATAATATACTCACCAAAACACACAGCGCTGAAATACTACAGTGAACTGCCTGCTGATGTTCTGCTCCTTCACTGACTATCAAATTCTTCTCTCTCTACAGAGGGTCCACCTACAACTACACCAACTAGGGCAGTGGTCAGTGTGCAGACCAGACCAGCCACTTCAACCACACATTCCTCTCAAAAGCCTGATGGTAAGTACAGCAAACTGACTGCAGCTGAACTGAACATTTGACTGCTTTCCTATTTTTTGTATGGAGTTTTTTTAAATTCTGCACGTTCACTTCTTATTTTGTGGAAATGAACATGAAATGTGACCTGAGCAAAAGTTCTGACAGATTTTGTATTTAATATTTTCTTTCTTTTCAATATGTTCAATAAGTTTAACATCTTGGGGGAAACTTTCCCTGTGCAACAGTTCCAGCATATTTTACATTTTTGTTAGATGTTATATATTAAACTAAAAATGACAGAGCGTGTCATATTTAAGTGTGTTCACTGTAAAGGATGTTCACTTATGTTCATGTTGAAATTATTTCATTTTTATGTATTTTGTTACATTTTCTAGGTTGAAAGCTCACACTTGTATTTTGGTGTTTGTGTGTGTTTATGTGTGTTTCAGTAAATGTCCAATTATTTCCCATTTCTCAAACATTCAAAAGCCAGTAAACACATAATAAACAAACAATTTATTTTTCAGTTGAACGCACTTGTGATGCTTTTGGAGAAATCAGTAAAGTTACCATTTAGAAACTATATGTAACACATAGAGATGATACATATGATTTATCACATGGTATTATTGAGTGCTATATTTGCAGATAATTATTGAAAATTGTATAATCAATTATAGGATTAATATTAATAAATGCAGAAAATTATATATTATTTTTAAAATAATAATGCGCTCAGGAATCCTTAAAATCAAATTTTCCAAACTTGGATATTAATCATATTATTATTCCTTCAGCTGGGTGGTTAATTTACATTTACAAATACTTGAGGTGTGTGTCTGAGAGGGGCTTATATTTTTATATAAATACTCACTTATACTACAGATCAGTCATAACATTAAATCCACCTCTTGTTTTTACTCTCTTTTCCACTGTATCAGCTCCACTTACCATCTAGAAGCTCTTTGTAGTTCTAATTACAGACTGTAGCTCATCTATTACTGTGAATACTTTTTTAGCCCTTTATTATTAATAATATACTCACCAAAACACACAGCGCTGAAATACTACAGTGAACTGCCTGCTGATGTTCTGCTCCTTCACTGACTATCAAATTCTTCTCTCTCTACAGAGGGTCCACCTACAACTACACCAACTAGGACAGTGGTCAGTGTGCAGACCAGACCAGCCACTTCAACCACACATTCCACTCAAAAGCCTGATGGTAAGTATAGCAAACTGACTGCAGCTGAACTGAACATTTTACTGCTTTCCTATTTTTTGTATGGAGTTTTTTTAAATTCTGCACGTTCACTTCTTATTTTGTGGAATTGAACATGAAATGTGACCTGAGCAAAAGTTCTGACAGATTTTGTATTTAATATTTTCTTTCTTTTCAATATGTTAAATAAGTTTAACATCTTGGGGGAAACTTTCCCTGTGCAGCAGTTCCAGCATATTTTACATTTTTGTTAGATGTTATATATTAAAGTAAAAATGACAGAGCGTGTCATATTTAAGTGTGTTCACTGTAAAGGATGTTCACTTATGTTCATGTTGAAATTATTTCATTTTTATGTATTTTGTTACATTTTCTAGGTTCAAAGCTCACACTTGGTGTTTGTGTGCTTTCATGTGTATTCCGGTAAAAAATTGTCCAAATGTTTCTGTGGCATGGGCCTGTCCCCAGCTGTGAAATCCTGCAGGAAGGTGGCGCCTAAACTCAGAGTGGAGACAAAGCCCGTCAGGGAGAGGAAGGCAGCAAATGAGTGTAGGGGGGCAATGGATGGGTGTGCACGAGTCCCACGTCCCAAGCATCTGGGCAGCGCTTCTGGTCCTGCAGTGAAAACATTCTAATTTGCTGATTTTCCCTCTTTCATGCTTCTTGTGTCCGTCATCGTCTCCTCTCTTGTGGCTGGTCAGGATTTGTGCGTCATCCCCCACTCGCTAGCAGATCTCTCCCCTGTCATCCTCATTGGAGTTCATTACCATTTGGTGTTCAGGCCCTGCCTTCCTGCAGGCTCTCGTGGCCATCGTTGGGGCCCTGGGTTCAGGTGCCTGCTACAGTTTCCCATTTCTAAAACATCAGTCCAAAACCAGCTTTAGCAAGTGGATGAAACTTTAGTAAACTGAGCAGAATATGTAAATGGCCTAATTTCAGAAATCTCTACCCACTGTCAGAGAAGTTCTCACCCATTTTTGTAGCTTTTTATCTTGTTCCAATCCAGTTGGTCACTGTCCATGGTGCTGAACCTGCATCCTCCAGCTCAGCTTCAGCACCAATGTTGTGGACAATGATCTGAATGTGGCAGGTAGACACAATCTAGCTTCTCTCTGTGTCTCTGGAAAGAGCTGCTCACTGTGAGGTTCCACTGTGTGGAATAAATGCACATTGTTCATGCAAATTGTCATGTCAACTGACATAAAATGTAATTAGAGGAAGATGATGTCGTTGTTTTGTAGCTGTGTTGGTAGCTGTTTAAAAACACACTGATATACAAATCTAATGAATGTTGTCCAGATTGTGTCCACATCTTTAAGAACATATGTAAATGCACTCAGATGATTAAATAAATACTCACTATGTGAGAGAAAAGGACTAAAATGACCCACTTCTTGTTCCAGAACCTCTGCCCTACATCCCCTTCGCCTTGGTCGTTGTGATCTTTCTCCACATTATAGTAGCTGTGGTTTATCACACCAAGAGAACCCAAGGTACAAACTACACAGTCAAGCTGTTGTAATCATAATAATTTCTTGTGTGTCTTAATTTATCAAGTATTTTATTTATCTCTGTCAGATCCTGCCAGAGTTACCTACAGCACTGCTGATGGAGTGGTCAGTCTGGATTAGTGTATTTTTGCAACACTGGCATGACGTCACCATACAGAAGACAAAACCTCCTAAAATCACGAGTGGAAGAATTTCTCTGCTGGTGATGTTCATAAAGTGTCAAGATATGTATCTTATTTTTTTAAGCTGAACTGCTAATGATACAATTGTAATATTGCACATTAAATGCGACATAATATGATGTATTATTATACATGTAATAGCATAATATTTTGACCTTTTATGTGGCCACGACCTGCCAGGAGGCCCAAGGTTTTATTACACACTTTTATAAGCCAAAACAACCGGCTTTCATTGAAGTCCCTGTAGAGATTGAACAAAAAGCCTTAGTATGTAAAAAGATTTTGGGGTTAATATAACATTATTATCATTATTATTATTCTTATTATTATTATTATTATTTTTATTTCTGCTTCATGTATTCATATTTTTGCTCTGTAAAATTTCATGGCTCTGTACAAATTTCATTGTCTTAACTGGATAAATTTTACTTTTAATGATATCAAGAAAACATCAAAATTAAACCATGAAAAAAGACGCATCACTGATATTTTATGTGATTCTACATTTATGTCAATTTATGTGTAACTATGAATGAACAAGGATTATAAAAATGTTTTCCTTATTATTTATTTAACAAAACCATGTGTGTCATTATTATAGCCCCCCTTGCATTTAATACTTTGTGTCACCTTTGTTTGCCAACATAACAGCACTGAATCTTGAGAGCCCACTCCTCAATACAGAAGCTCTCCAGATCCTCCAGACTCCCAGACTTCTTTGTACTGTAGTGTTTAGGTCCAGGACAGGGATGATACACTTGAAATCTTTCATTTTGTGGTTATTCAACACTTTTTGTGTGGATATAGATGCTCGTTTTCATTACTGTTCTTCTGGGAAGACACCCAGATTAGGCTTTTTGCAGAGGCAGCTAAATAGCTTTTAATTAATATCACTTGCAGTTCATGCAGTTTGGTGATGTCATTCATATATATACACAGATTTCAATCCATACTTGTGTCTTTTTATGTTCCTGCTTTGAGAGTTTGTGTAGAAAAACTGTCTTCTTTCTCATCTGATTCTAGAACTGAGTTGCATTCAAACACTTTGTGGTTGGATTAAACTGGCTTTCTTCCAGCGCTCCTTCCAAACTGTTTGTTGGCATTGTGGTGTCATTGCAGTGGAGTTTTGTAGACTTGTTGACCCCAAAATCCTACAATCACGATTCTTTGAGAAACTGCTGTCTCTCTGCCCAGTCTCAACCACACATGTGTGAACTGCCCCTATGACCATTCAGTTCTGTTGCTCTGAGAGTGGAGATCTTTCTTACAGGACGAAACTGATACATATGTTTCAATGCAGGCTGTAGCAGTTATGACAACTATATATACACCAATCAGGTACAACATTATGACCACCTCCTTGTTTCTATGCTGATTGTCCACTTTATCAGCTCCACTTACTATATAGCTGCACTTTGTAGTTCTACAGTTACAGACTGTAGTCCATCTGTTTCTCTGAAACTTTGTTAGCCCCCTTTTACCCTGTTCTTTAGTGCTCAGGACCCCCATGGACCCTCACAGAGCCGGCACTATTTGTGTAGTGGATCATTCTCAGCACTGCAGTAACACTGATGTGCTGGTGGTGTGTTAGTGTGCGTTGTGCTGGTGCGAGTGGATCAGACACAGCAGAGAGCCTGCCAGAAGGCAGGGCCTGAACATCAAATCGCGATGTACCCTGGCCTGGACAGAGGACCAACTTCATATGAGGCAGGTGGTCCTAATGTTTGGGCTCATTGGTGTGAATCACTCAGCTCATTGTACTGATGACACTGATTAGGGAATATACAGGGGAAGAAAGTTATCATGAAGAAAACTTTTAATTTTCCACTCAACGTTCCTTACACTAAAATGGTAGATAATTCCATTTGTTATTTGTCAACAGCTCTGCAATTTTAAATGTTTAAACTAAAGACATTGTCCAGACTTTAATATTTATTAGCTTGTTATTCTTTCAATGTTCATGAAACTAAATGGGCTCTAATCCGGCTGGACATGACCATGTTAGGTATTTATTACACATGTCTGTGCTGTTTAGCTTTCTTCTCCTTTTATAGTCACATGTCTAAAGATGAACATGTGTGTATTTAATAAACCCTGTTCTGCTCGTTCAAAATGATTTGCAAAAAAAATAAAAGGTTGATGTTCGGTGTCTCTACACTGAGCTGTTTACTGACGTGCTCTTCCTGCACTGACTGTTAAACTCTTCTCTCTCTACAGAGGGTCCACCTCCAACTACAACATATACTGCAGTGGTCAGTGTACAGACCAGACCAGCCACTTCAACCACACATTCATCTCAAAGGCCTAATAGTAAGTACTGGACACTGACTGCAGCTGAAAGCACATGAATATTCAGTTGTGTTGCTGTGATTCTACCCCCGCCTCTTCTCTGTCTCTCTCTCTGTCTCTCTCTCTCTCTCTCTCTCTCTCTCTCTCTCTCTCGTGATGTTTTTTGCGTCACAAGTCACCCCTTGTCTTGTTATAAGTCAGGAGTGCTTTAATGCAGCAGTTTACTCTACATATGGTTAGAAACTGACAAATACACCATTTCTATAACTAGCGGTCCAGTGAAGCATCTGTCAGTAATCCATAATAAAGCAGGGCTTTATTAGCCGGAATATTAGCCATATTGGCCCTGAACAAAACACTCATAGGCCTGGCTGCTGTGTCAGTCCGTCACATGCAGTTTCAGCAACCTGCATGTGTCCTACAGGTGAGAATATCAAGACAAATAAGTCCGCCTGATGCTTCTCTTATACTGTGTCACAGTAATAAGCCATCAAAACGTCCAGTTTCACAGGAATATCAAACTTCTGTGGGCATTTACAACTCAGGCGATTACATATTTGAGAAGCCACATGTCTTCTGAAAATAAAACAAAATATAGCAGGTGGCTGTCGCATATATTTACTAGAGTTATAACAACTGAATGAGGAACTGACAAAAACAGGGAAACTAAACACACCTAATAGTGCTAGGGTCCTAAAATGATGCATCACTACTGAAGCAGCAAATGTTCTCACAGCTTAAAATAACAAATGTTCTCCACACATCTTCACACCATCACATCAGCCGTGTGAGCAGGGATGTAAATTGGAATGTGTGCATGAGCAAACTTTGTCTCTGCTGCATGAACATCAGGGTACCGTCCACTGAAGGACTGCAGGTTCTGAAACTGGGACATGTGCATGATCCCTTCTGTTTCTCAGACTCTCACTGTGGAGCAGCGTTCACACGTGGTTGATGTGTATGTTGAAAAGTTGCTGCTTCATTGTGGGTTTTTTAACTGTTTAAATGAGGCACCACAAAAAGGGCAGCAGCAAGTTTTCTCACGGCCAAGAGGCCCTGAGACCTCAGGTTGGTGATTTTTTTTGTGTTTTTGAGGATGTTTTGGGCTTTTCCCACTACAGTCACACATTCCACATTCAATCAAATTCCCTACTGGAAAGACTGTCCATCTTGGCAACACCACTGGACAGTTATTTTGAGTCCTATGAGTCCAGACACCTATCTGTTATTTAGTTATTTAGCTACAGTAACACAAAATCAATAGAAACCTATAGATGTCCTCATATGTATAGGATGACAAACCTCCATGTCAGTTAATATGCCACCAAATGCCTTTGAGATGTTTTGGATAAACCACAACTAGTTGCCCACTAGGTACTAAATCGTCTTGGGGGGGTGTAGCATCAGTCCCCTTAGTTAGGCCACATAACTGAAGCGCATGTCTTTGCACTACTATTTTTAAGTGTATTATATTGACTTCATTTTTATTTTAGTGTTTTGTTTTTAACATTAGGATTTGGGAAGGTACAAATACAAACTTTACCCTGAAATGGAACACATGCATGATTTCTCCTGTTTCTCAGACTCTCACTGTGGAGCAGGATTCACAAGTGGTAGATGTGCACACTGCAAGGAACTGTAGCTGCATCTTTGTGGGTTTTAACAAACTGATAAAAGATGCACCACAAAAAAGGAAGCAGCACGTTTTCTCATGAGCAAGAACAAACATACTGTAACAGGCACTGTGGACTATGTAAAGGATACCATTGGAACCACTGTTGTACATATGAGGGCACATTTGCATCGTTTGTACCTTCGGGAACAAAAAAATGTACCAGCACAGAACCTTTTACTTACAGTCTGCACACAACAAAGAAATCCTCTATATTCATTGCGGTATTTTTTGATATCATATAAGAATATATAAGCAACCTACATTGAAAATCAAACCACAAACAAGTAAACAGCTACTTTTCTCACAGCCCAGGGGCCAAGAAGGCACTGTGCTGTCAGCTGGGTTTTTGGTAGTCATGGTTTTGTCACTTATTTTGAGCACAGAGCTTCTTTGGTAACAGGACGTGGGGTCAAGTAAAGAGGTCTGCAGTGTTTATGTGTCTGTACGATTACAGATAGTGTCACATGCAACTACTAAGACTTAAACATGTCAAAGCAGATATTGCATGAGGATTTCATGTGTAGTGTTTTCATGTAAAACCATGTCCTCGATTTAAAGTAGAATTGTGAAATGATGCAACACATATGAGGAAACAATTAGTTTTCTAATGGCGTAAGGACTCAAGAGGCAGCTGGGTTTATGGCTTGATAGTTGTGGAGGAGTCAGCAAAATTTCTTAAAACCTAGCAGTGTGATGACAGCTGGGTTTTTGCTGAGTAACTTGGGTGAAGTTGTTGTCACACTTCATGTCACTAAAGTTAAGCTTGGAATTCATGTGAAAATGTAACTGTATACAAATTGATTGGGACCATTATAACTGACTATATGACACCATTAAGGAAAGTGCCTTTGGTCAGTTTGCATTGTTTTTCTGTGTATCACATGACTGGAATTCACTTCTGATGGCAGCCCATGCCCAGCGTCAGCTAGAGAGGAATGAATCCTCCCCTGTTTGTGCTGTGGAACACTGGAACTGCACTCCCTGGAGTGATACAGCACCATCCAATACCTCTGGGATGAGTTAAAGTGGTGTCTGTGATCCAACATCAGTACCTGACTGCACTAATGCTCTTTTGGCTGAATGTAATCAGATCCTTAGAGCAATGTTCCAACATCTAAGCCTTCCCAGAATAGCAGACTGTTACTTCAGTAAAGAAGAAACAAACTCTGTAATTATATCTTCAATTTCAGACATAATGTTGAGCAGGTGTCTACAAACTTTTGGACATGTAAGGTCCAGATGTACATATAAGTGTATGTGCTGCACAATGTGTGCCTTGTTACTGCAATATGTACCCACAACATGCTGGAATTTAATATTTGTTTACTAATGCTGTAACTTATCACTCAAATATTCAATGTCTGAGTAAAATATGTGACATTATTTTCCTGCATTGACATAAGATACAGCTGTAAACCACCAACTGGCCTGCACAGAAACTTAGAAATAACCCTATAAAATGACCTAATAGACTGACCCAGGGTGTGTGTAGAAAAATAAGCCAGAACAAGCAGGTAATCAGAGTCCAATGCTCCAAAAGCATTCAAAGAAAAGACGTCATTTGACTTCAGTGGCAGACAAAGTTGTGTATCATTGGCAGAACAGTGAAAAGCAGTACTGTAATTCTGGGTAGAGTTTCCAAAAGGGAGCATAGATAGATAGATAGACAGGTAGATAGATAGATAGATAGATAGATAGATAGATAGATAGATAGATAGATAGATAGATAGATAGATAGATAGATAGATAGACAGACAGACAGACAGACAGACAGACAGACAGACAGACAGACAGACAGACAGATAGACAGATAGATAGATAGATAGATAGATAGATAGATAGATAGATAGATAGATAGATAGATAGATCGATCAGCCATCTGAGGGACAGTAGGACCCAGTGACGTGGAAGCTCTTCAGAATTAATTTCACTGCTTCTTTATTAAGCTGTCCTGTGGCTCACTTGAGTTGGTAGCGCATGGCCTTTCTCTGCATGGGGAAAACGTGTTCCCCTGTCATGTGAGACTGGTGTGCCTGCATGGAAAGGGAAAAACATCCTGTCTCAGAAAGGTTGCAGTTGCCCTTTGAGGTCAAAGAGCTTGAAGCTTGAGTGTTTAGCAAGTGAGAGGCCAGTAAAGGCCTCGGATGACCAGTGCTGTTCCCGTTTTAAACACTGATGACTCCAACCAGTTTAATCAAAACTTCATGATGGTTCATTGTGCTCCTGGGATGCTGGGAGGGTATCCAGGTGGTAAACAGCTGCTGCTGCTATAGGGGCAGTAAAACTACACAGGAGTGTGAACATAGCTAAGCGCTAGCCATTGTTTGTGTTTTTTTTTTTCTGTGTACTCATTTACTGTACACAGTCGAACCTTTAAACCACTGTCATGTACAAAATATATGTACAACTTACATTGAAAATGAAAAGAACAGCAGTGGCCTGAAAAAGTCGTTTAGAATTTTTCAGCCTCAGCAGAGTTGCTTTCTATGAGCTTTGAAATGGTGGACCATAAATGAGAACATGTTCTCAGTTCATTTTCTCATGGCCCAGGAGCCACAAAGGCACTGACATCAGCTGTTTTTGTGGGTTTCTAAGTTATTTTGAACATAGGTCTCCTTCACTAATTGGACTTCAAGTTGGGTTTAAGTAAAGAGCTCAAGAGTATTTATATGTCTCTAGTAGGCTTTTTTCTCAGATTGCTGCCAGTGTCCCCTACAACCGCAACTCCAGATAGGCACATTTGGGCCTAATCTCTGCCACTTTCGGCACTTATTGCTCAGTTATGGCACTGACAAGCGTTGTGTGGAGCAAATGTGGGCTAAATGTCATGAGCCAGGCTAGACATGGATTATGACGAGTGTTATGTGAGACAGATGTGGGCAAAATATCATGAGCCTAGGCTAGACTTGGGTTGCAGCACATGTCATGTGGGCCAGACAGGGGCCAAATGTTATGATCCGGCCTTGACTTGGGTTGCATTATGTGTCGTGTGGGCCAGATGTCGACCAAATGTCATGAACCAGGCTAGACTTGTGTTGCAGCATGTAATGTTTGGGCCAGACATGGGACAAATATCATGAGCCAGGCTAGACTTGTGTTTTGACAATTATTGTTTGGCGCCAGACGTGGGACATTTGCCATGTGACGGCCTAGACTTTGGTTATGGCAAGTGTTGTGTGGGCCCAACGTGGGCCAGATGTCATGAGCTGAGCTTGACTGAACTTTTATTTTTATTATTATTTATTTTTGCTACATTTTCTGTGTGTGGGAGTAATATAAATGTGTGTGAACATCCCCAGAGACAGTTTAAGCCCTTTTTTCAGAGAGTGTGGATTATTATTATGGGCCAAAAATGAAACATATCTGTACAAAATGCAATATAAACTAATGTGGTGTAAATCACTGCAGCTATGACAGCTGTATACTGCATCTTGTGTGTAGCAGATGCAGAGTTATCAAGTTTCCCACATGTATTTGTTTGGTGCTCCTCCCCTGATCATGGTCAGCTGGTGTTTGTTTAGAGAGAAGCATGAAAAGTGTCTAAGGACACACAGTGAGAAGCGCTCTAAAGAAGACTGAAATAAGCGAAACTTCAAAGAGACGTTTATTTCATGTGTCACGTATGTGTAAATAATGCACTCTGGGTCACTCACGCTAGTGTTTGTGTCTGTGAGGCCTTTTCAGGTTTCCAGCCAGTGTAGCCCAGTGCCCCCCCTCTGCGGCAGCCACACTTAATGCTATTATAGCTACTTCACCTTAGAGATGTAGACCACACAGATGATGCATGGCCATGAGATCACATCTCATCATCATAAAAGGGCCAGAGAGAACAACCAATCAGACCACAGAGGAGAGATAACAGATAAAAAAAGAACAAGATGCAGAAAAGCACATGAGCTTAATGTGGTTTTAGTTCTCACACTTTTAACCATCAAAATGTAAGAACTGCTTAAACAAAGCTTTGAGACAGAAGATTGTAAATTATAGTACAAATTAGTAACACATTGCTGAGAAATGGCGGCATACCTATACAAAAAGTTTATACATATGTATATATATATATATAAAATGCACTTCAAAATTCCACGACATACAGTTTTGGATTTGGTTTTATGAAATTCCTGCAGGACGGAGACTATGAAGGAAAAAGTGGTCAGTGACAGTTCAATGTACTCAAACATGTAAGCAAATAAGTTGAGACATCAAATGAGAACAATGTGGCAGAAAGATGGAGTGGAGAAAAGTGCAGCGTATGACTTCTCTTTATTTGTCTGTTTCTCATGTCCACTTGTGTGAGCTGTGAAATGCTGCACCACAAAAGAGGAAACAGTCAGTGTTCTCACGGCTCAGAGACCAACACGTCACTCTGTGTGGTTTGTGATTCTGAAGAAGCTGCTGATAAAATCTCTGAAAGACAGAAGAGTTCCGGTCTAGCTGGTTTAAACACAGCTCCTGTGAGCTGCACAGACATTAGAGTGGGTTACACTCCAGGGAAGAGCTGCTGAGAGAGCTGTGGACTCAGTGTGGTATACAGGGCTAGTGTAGTGCTGGGTGTGGAGCGGTCAGTGTGCTGTGGACTCAGTGTGGTATACAGGGCTAGTGTAGTGCTGGGTGTGCAGCGGTCAGTGTGCTGTGGACTCACTGTTGCTTTACTAGTGAGGATGTTGCTGACTTTCTATCTTCTCTTCATTGGGCTTCATGTCTCTGAAGGTGAGTGACTTTTTATCTTGTTTCTGAGTTACTGATGTCATACAAAGCTACATTTATGTACCAAAAAAACTACAATTATCATGACCATGAGACGTGACACGCTCAAATACAGCATTATATTACATCAATGCACATGCATTTTGCTGTGAAAAAGAAGCATCATCAAAATAGTAACTTTATGGCAGAAGGCAAAAATATTCTCCACTTTTAATGTTAGTCAGTGTAATGAGATTCTTTCCATTTCTTTTTCGACAGCATCTGCTGGTCCATTCATTCTGAAATGTTTACTTTTAATTTTATCTGTTCTATTTTCTTTTCTTTGGTTATAAAACTGTTTTTTGTGTATGTAAAATAAAAGAACAGCAAAGAGTAGATAATTAATCACATCTGACTGATGTGTTTCTGCAGGCTGTGATCTGGTGAACAGAGAACAACTACTGGATATCACAGCTCATAGAGGAGGGTCAGTACTGCTGCCCTGCTACTGCGCTGACCTACAGACCACACCTGAGGAATTCAGATGGAACAAAGACAACACAAAAACGAAGAGACGGGAAGAGATATCCAGTGAGAGTGGTCAGTACGGAAACAGAGTTCAGCTGTTTAATGGTCACTCTCCAGGAAATCTCTCTCTACTCATATCACACCTGACTGAAGAGGATGATGGAGTTTACTGGTGTGAGATTAAAGATGCTCATTTAAAGATCAGACTGACTTTAAAAGGTAAAACACTCTCAGTTTATATTCTAACTGCATTTCAAAACTTCATTAATATTAATGAATGTAACAGTATAGAGAACCGACTCTATGAGTTTTCTAAGCACTGCCCCCCTCATCACTGCTCACCTCCAGTCGTGTGTAAAAGTTTGTGCACCCTGGTCAAACGACATGCATCATTGATTTTTAAAGTGAAAATAATTTACACATCCTCTACAGAACACACGTCTGCACATTTTAATGCACAGTTACTGACTATTTGCTAAGTTTAACATCTTGGGGGAAACTTTCTCTGTGCAACGGTTCCAGAATATTTTACATTTTTGTTAGATGTTATATATTAAATTAAAATTCACAGAACTTGTCATATTTAAGTGTGAGGATGTGTTCACTCATTTTCACTTTGAAATTATTTCATTTTTATGTATTTTCTCAATCCTAGGTTGAAAGCTCACACTTGTGTTTTGGTGTTTGTGTGCGTTTATGTGTGTTTCAGTAAATGTCCAATTATTTCCCATTTCTCAAACATTCAAAAGCCAGTAAACACATAATAAACAAACAATTTATTTTTCAGTTGAACGCACTTGTGATGCTTTTGGATAAATCAGTAAAGTTACCATTAAGAAACTATATGTAACACATAGAGATGATACATATGATTTATCACATGGTGTTATTGAGTGCTATATTTGCAGATAATTATTGAAAATCGCTATCATCAATTATATTTTTAATATTAATAAATGCAGAAAATTATATATTATTTTTAAAAATAATAATGCGCTCAGGAATCCTTAAAATCAAATTTTCCAAACTTGGATATTAATCATATTATTATTCCTTCAGCTGGGTGGTTAATTTACATTTACAAATACTTGAGGTGTGTGTCTGAGAGGGGCTTATATTTTTATATTAATACTTCCTTCTACTACAGATCAGTCATAACATTAAATCCACCTCTTGTTTTTACTCTCTTTTCCACTGTATCAGCTCCACTTACCATCTAGAAGCACTTTGTAGTTCTAATTACAGACTGTAGTTCATCTTTACTGTGAATACGTTTTTAGCCCTTTTTTATTATTAATATACTCACCAAAACACACAGTGCTGAAATACTACAGTGAACTGCCTGCTGATGTTCTGCTCCTTCACTGACTATCAAATTCTTCTCTCTCTACAGAGGCTCCACCTACAACTACAACTAGGGCGGTGGTCAATGTGCAGACCAGACCAGCCACTTCAACCACACATTCCTCTCAAAAGCCTGATGGTAAGTACAGCAAACTGACTGCAGCTGAACTGAACATTTGACTGCTTTCCTATTTTTTGTATGGAGTTTTTTTAAATTCTGCACGTTCACTTCTTATTTTGTGGAATTGAACATGAAATGTGACCTGAGCAAAAGTTCAGACAGATTTTGTATTTAATATTTTCTTTCTTTTCAATATGTTCAATAAGTTTAACATCTTGGGGGAAACTTTCCCTGAGAAGCAGTTCCAGCATATTTTACATTTTTGTTAGATGTTATATATTAAAGTAAAATGGACAGAACTTGTCATATTTAAGTGTGTTCACTGTAAAGGATGGGTTCACTTATGTTCATTATGAAATTCTTTCTTTATGGATTTTCTCAGTCCTAGGTTGAAAGCTCACACTTGTGTTTTGGGGTTTGTGTGCGTTTATGTGTGTTTCAGTAAATGTTCAATTATTTCCCATTTCTCAAACATTAAAAAGCCAGTAAACACATAATAAACAAACAATTTATTTTTCAGTTGAACGCACTTGTGATGCTTTTGGATAAATCAGTAAAGTTACCATTAAGAAACTATATGTAACACGTAGAGATGATACATATGATTTATCACATGGTGTTATTGAGTGTTATATTTGCACATAATTATTGAAAATCGCTATCATCAATTATATGATTAATATTAGTAAATGCAGAAAATTATATATTATTTTAAAATAATAATGCGCTCAGGAATCAGAAAATTTTCCAAACTTGGATATTAATCACATTATTATTCCTTCAGCTGGGTGGTTAATTTACATTTACAAATACTTGAGGTGTGTGTCTGAGAGGGGCTTATATTTTTATATAAATACTCACTTATACTACAGATCAGTCATAACATTAAATCCACCTCTTTTTTTTACTCTCTTTTCCACTGTATCAGCTCCACTTACCATCTAGAAGCTCTTTGTAGTTCTAATTACAGACTGTAGTTCATCTATTACTGTGAATACTTTTTTAGCCCTTTTTTATTATTAATATACTCACCAAAACACACAGCGCTGAAATACTACAGTGAACTGCCTGCTGATGTTCTGCTCCTTCACTGACTATCAAATTCTTCTCTCTCTACAGAGGCTCCACCTACAACTACAACTAGGGCGGTGGTCAATGTGCAGACCAGACCAGCCACTTCAACCACACATTCCTCTCAAAACCCTGATGGTAAGTACGGCAAACTGACCGCAGCTGAACTGAACATTTGACTGCTTTCTTATTTTTTGTATGGAGTTTTTTAAATTCTGCACGTTCACTTCTTATTTTGCGGAAATGAACATGTTGTGGAATTGAACATGAAATGTGACCTGAGCAAAAGTTCTGACAGATTTTGTATTTAATATTTTCTTTCTTTTCAATATGTTACTCTACTATCTGCAGATACATATCAATTGATCAAGGGTGTTCTAACATTGGCATATGACTATGTCTTGTTAGCTTGTTAGCCAAAACATTATGAACTTTCACAGATGAACCAAATATTGTTGGTTATCTTGTAACAACTGTGCATGTCAAGGTCTTGAATATATTAGATGGTAAGTGAACAGCTGCTCCATGTAGTCTATGTGTTGGATGTGGGAGAAATGAGCAGGCATGAATACTTAACAAATTTGATAAGGGCCTAATGTTTATGGTCAGACGACTGGGACATCTCCAAAACAATACGACTTGTACTGTTGGAAAGAAATGAGCTGGTGGAGGAAATTGCCAGTGTTCCGCTAGGAGACCCTGGGTCCAGACACTCATGTGGACAACAATTTCACTCATGCCACCTTTGTAACAGTAGAGTTTCCCAATGGCAGGGCCTCCTTCAGCAGGATAATGTGTCCTGCCACACCGACCACATTGCTTGAAAATGGTTTGATGAATTTGACGAGTTCAAGATGTTGCCCTGTCTGAAGTTCCCCAGATCTGCGTTTGATTAAGCATCTATGTGTAGCCGGCAGGGCTGAAAGGTATTGTTTTTAGGAGACTTGTATTTTGACAACCAAATCTCAGTTGCGACATTCCTAGGATGCTTAAAGTGGTGTGCAGGTATACTATTTTTTCATTTGTAAGGAGGTGTTGGGGGCTAACAGCGTTGATACTCTGTAATCTAATGGGTGCGTGGCATATAGGTAGTAATAGTAGAGACAGTAGATCTTTTTCCAAGTTTTAGCTCAAATAATAAGGACTGTTTTTATTTTTAGAGTGGGTGATCTAGAAACACGTTTTGTGGTAATATTTGGTTAAACCTTGACACATATGCTGCCTTCATGTTTACAGAGCATTCAGAGTATTTGTGTGTGGTGAGACAAGGAGACACCAGGCATTGAGCGCGACTAGTGCTGCCATTTCAACAGGTACAAGCCTATTGAGCGTATTTAGTTTCAGACTTTGGGCCCAGTCCGTATGGTTAATGAGCTGATTGTCTATTTTATCTATATTTCAGATTGAGCCGTACTACTGGTGATGATGATGGTCACTGTTTTTTAGTGGTTTCCCCTTATTTGCTTGTTCTTTAGTTTTAGACCTATTAGTGAGATTATAGGTGCCCTAGCCAGTTGTACTTAAGGCTGTTTTGATAAGTATTTTGATTGTATTTTGGTCACAATTTGGAGTGAGTGCACTTCATTGTTTAATTGATTAACCTTTTTTTGGTAGAGTATTTGTGTTGTTGGTTTTGTTTTGTATATTGTATTTTTGGTTGGTAGTGGGTTGGGGCCTTACCTATAGTGTCAGGATCTGTTCTCCCTTTTTGACCCACAGTTTAAACTGCATTTTTAAAGGGCTTTTTTCAGCTATTTTTTTATATTTAAGAGGTGTTAACTGTCTTGCATACAAATGGCTAATTTTCTTTTGTTGTTCCTTCCTGAGTAATAATTGTAATAATTCCTTCCTGAATTATTAGTCTTACTATTTTTTTTTTGCTCCTTTTTTATTGTGTTAATTGTTAAATAAACTTGTCCAGTGTATCAGCCTCATACCGTGTTCTGTGTGCCTTATTGAGGAGTGATTGGCTTTTTGCTGTGGTACTATACTGTTCCAGAGTAGAAGTTGGGACCCCTTTAGCATATAGGGGCTGTTCCCACTAGTGATCAAGGCCACATATGGGATGTGCTGGAAGTCCAATCCACTGCAGCTCCACCTTGCAACCTAAAGGATTTAAAGGATCTGCTGCTAACATCTCAGTGCCAGATACCACACAGCATCTTCATAGGCTTTGTGGAGTCCATGTATCTGCAGGTTAAAGCTCTTTCTTGGCACCCAGAGGACCAACAGCATATTAGGCATATTAATGTCTTAACTCATTAGTGCATCTACAGTGAGCTGTAGCTGCTGTTCTGTTCCTGCACTGACTATTAAACCTTGTTTCTCCACAGAGGGTCAATCAGGAACTAACCCCACCAGTTCAACCATGTCAATCACACCTACCACTCAAGCACCTATCAGTAAGTATTACACACTGACTGCAGCTGAAAGTAAAATGTCAGTGTTGTCCATGTTTTTGTGGTGATTGTTTATGTTCTCTGAAAGTTCTTCAAAATAATCAGAACATGTCTGAATATTCAGTTGAGATGCTCTGCACACAGGGGAACAGAAGAAACATTGTAAAGATAAAAATGTGATTCATTATGTGAAATTGCTGTGTTCAGGCATATCTACTCCTCTTCCTCTTTCACACGTTTGTACCAATATGCAAACTTTCTAATATCTTATTATTCCAGATTATTCCATGCACTTCTCCATTTTCATTTCTGTGCTTCTTCTGCTGTTGGGACTTGGGGGACTCATCTATTGGAGATATAGAGGTGCACACACACACACACACACACACACACACACACACACACACGCACACACAGTCTATTACATACTTTTTTGAAATATGTGTCAGGCTATGAAAACATATCAGGTGCTTGTGGATTGAAATTAAGCACAGTAATATAGTTATAGTTTAAAAACAATCCAAAATTGAAAAACAAAAACAGACCAAAGTCAAAAACAGCTGACAATGCATGAGGAGGCAAAGAGGTGGCCGTGAGTCCAAAAAGTACTAGAGAAGAAAGGCAAGAAGAGACAAGAAAGGACACTCGGTGTGCACAGTGGAACACAGTAGCAATACTTTGTAATGGAGCTGAGCTAAAGCCTAAAGCCTAAATACTAGAGTAAATAAATATTAAATCAAATCAGGTGTGCACATTAGAACTCTGGTGATGTTCAACCAGGAAGTCTGCCCTGATAGGCTAAAGAAGATGATGAGAGTATCATGTGACTCCCTGATGTCTCCTGGGTAATGAAGTCCATACCATAGTCCATTGACTCCACTGAGCCAACATGAAAATGTGAAACAGCATTAGACAGTATGCAGTATCTGTGTCTCACTCTGTCTGGGTTCATTCTGTAGGACGAAGACGAGGACAGACTGAGAGCCGAGAGGAAAGAAGGATAAAGAGAGGGCAGAAAACACAGGTGAGTTCATACATCCATACATATCTCATATCTCATATCTCTACATATCTCTTCAGTTCTCAGTGTTCTCCTTTGACTCCTGATCTACAAGCTTTTTTGTCCACATGATCATAAATTAATGAATGTACAGTGTGAGTGAGTGTACCTAATAAACTGGCACTGAGTGCATATCAGTGTATCTTATTCCTACTGAGGAAGAAGCTGCTCCTGGTAGTTTAAGTCAAACTCTGAAGTGGTTTTAAAGGGTCAGTGTTTTGTGTTAATTATCATTTGTGCTCCTCTACAGGATGAAGTGACGTACTCTACTGTCGTCCACAGCAACACAACCACAACAACACCCACAGTTATTGGTATTGAAGAAAAGGCAGAATACGCCACCATCAGAGTGAACTAGGAACACCACTCACCCTGTCCATAAAAATGCATTGTGTTTTGCTTCTTGCTTTTTCCTTGTCTTAATTTTGCCTTTTTAAATTCACAAATACATCAATATTTTCATAAATAAAGCTTCAGCTAAACATTCATTGAGTTGTCATTTATTCATTAACTCATTTTTTAAGCTCAATCAAGAGAAATTATTAAACATTTTACCCAATGCCTGAATAATTTGCCTGTCTTGTTGATCACACAGCTGTAAAACAAAACCATCTATTCAGACTCGTCTTCATATCATATCATCTGTAGCTTCTCTCCCTGTATTGTTGTTTACTCTCATAACTATTGCTTTGCATCGCATATTCTAGCCTAGCCTTTGCTACTAACTAGGCCATGTTGTTATTATTCTTTTGCATCTTAGGCTACGTTTACACAGCAGGTAAAAGTGGCCGATCTTTTCCCTCATATGTGACATGGATTTGTCATTTGTGTGGCTGTGTGAACAGTAAAAAACGCATTGAATCGGACATTTTCAATTCAATCTGAGATGCTTTCATACTTGGTACTGAAATCCGATACACATCCGATCTGCGGCAATGCGACTCAGTCTAAACAGCCAGATCAGAATTCATGCAACTTTTACATCAGTCCAACTCGACATTTGTCATTTCGTGCTGCTGAGACTCAGAAATATTTAGCCTGATGTTTCTGTACAAAAAAATTAGAGGAGACTCATCATAGCCGCTTCGTGTTTGAAGAGGTTTTGAACAAAGTGGCCGAACGTGACCAGAGGAGCCCGAGGCCGCAGCATCAGAGAGCAGTTTAAAGAATCCGAGGACATGAACTAAACAAAGTGGCCGTGGCCAAATAACGTGCCTTTTTTAAGCCGAACTCGAGCACACTGTGAGTGATGAGTCCAGCTGTCAACCACTAGAACTTCATAATCGCTCCTGTGATGCTGGTGAAGACGAAACCAGGAGTTTTTTAGGGGTTTCATCATCTACAGTCCATAATATCATCAAAAGATTCAGAGAATCTGGAGAAATCTCTGCGAGTATGCGGCAAGGCAGAAAACCAACGTTGAATGCCCGTGACCTTCGATCCCTCAGGCGGCACTGCATTAAAAACCCACATCATTCTGTAACGGATATTCCCACATGGGCTCAGGAACACTTAAGAAAACCACTGTCAGTGAACACAGTTCGTCGCTCCATCTACAAGTGCAGGTTAAAACTCTGCCATACAAAGCGAAAGCCAGATATCAACAACACCCAGAGACACTGCCGGCTTCTCTGGGCCCGAGTTCATCTGAGATGGACTGACGCAAAGTGGAAAAGTGTCCTGTGGTCTGACGAGTCCACATTTCACATTGTTTTTGGAAATCATGGACGTCGTGTCCTCAGGGCCAAAGAGGAAAAGAACTGTCCAGATTGTTATCAGCACAAAGTTCAGAAGCCAGCATCTCTGATGGTGTTGGGTTGTGTTAGTGCCCATGGCATGGGTAACATGCACATCTGTGAAGGCACCATTAATGATGAAAGGTACATACAGGTTTTGGAGCAACTTGTGCTGCCATCCAAGCAGCGTCTTTTTCAGGGATGTCCCTGCTTATTTCAGCAAGACAATGCCAAGCCACATTCTGCACGTGTTACAACGGCGTGGCTTCGTAGTAAAAGAGTGCAGGTACAGCTGCCTGCCTGCAGTCCAGACCTGTCTCCCACTGAAAATGTGTGGCACATTATGAAGCTCAAAATATGACAACGGAGAACCCGGACTGTTGAACAACTGAAGTTGTACATCAAGCAAGAATGGGAAAGAATTCCACCTACAAAGCTTCAACAATTAGTGTCCTCAGTTCCCAAACGCTTATTGAGTGTTGTTAAAAGGAAAGGTGATGTAACACAGTGGTAAACATGCCCCTGTCCCAACTTCTTTGGAATGTGTTGCAGACATCAAATTCAAAATGAGTGAATATTTGCAAAAAACAATAAAGTTTATCCATTTCAACAATAAATATCTTGTCGTTGTAGTGTATTCAATTGAATATAGGTTGAAAAGCATTTGCAAATCATCGTATTCTATTTTTATTTATGTTTTACACAACTTAATTGGAATTGGGGTTATAGTTTGGTGTAAATCATTGCTACATCATGTACTGTATCTTGTGTGGAGCAGATGCAGAGTCGCTGTGTTTCCCAGAAGCATTTTTTTGGTGCTCCTCTCCTGATCATGGTCAGCTGGTGTTTGTTCAGGGAGGAGTCTAAACAGTGTCTCTTGTTGGTATGGTAGAGAAAGAAGGATGCTGATGCATGTATATAGAGAGAAAGAAAAGGAGAGACAGTGAGAAGCTGAAAAGGACTGAAATAAGGAAAACGTCAAATAGACGTTTCTTTCATGTGTCACGTATGTGTAAGTAATGCACTCTGGGTTCACTCATGCTAGTCTTTCTGTCTCTGAGGCCTCATCGGATTAAAAGTCAGCTTAGCTCAGCCCTTCCCCTCTGCAGCAGCCACACTTCGTACTATTATAGCTACTTCAATTTAGAGATGTAGACCACACAGATGATTCATAGCCATGAGATCATATCCCATTACTAAAAAAGGGCCAGAGAGAACAACCAACCATGCAGAAAAGTACACGAGGCATGGTTTTAGATCTCAGGCTTTTAGCCATCAAAATGTAAGAACTCCTTAAAAATAGTTTTGAGACACAAGACTATAAATTATAACACAAATTAATGAAAGACTGCAGAGAAATGGCTGCATATCCATATGTAAAGTGTTTTTATATATAATGCTATTCCCAATGTGCTTCAAAATGAATTTAGTTCCCAAGTAAAAACACACACTCTCAAAACCAGAGCAAATACAAAAGCTGACTGGGCGATATGTAACATGAGGTGCAGGAAGTTTGAGGGACTTCAAGAAAGCAGAGGAGCTACCAGTTGAATATATTGGATTTGTTCTTCTGGAGCACCTGCAGGGCTGGAGACTATAAAGAAAGCAAATAAGCTAAGGCATCAAATGAAGACGAGAAGAACGAGTCAGAAGCAGAAGTGTTTGACTTCTATTTATATGACTGTTTCTTGTGTCCACCTATGTGCTCTGTGCAGCACCACAAAAGAGGAAACAGTAAGTATCCTCATGACTCATGAGGTGAGTCCACCACGTCACTCTGTCTGGTTTGTGATTCTGAAGAAGCTGCTGCTAAATTCTCTAAAAGTCAGAAGATTTCTGGTCTAGCTGATTTAAACACAGCTCCTGTGAGCTGCCGGACATTAGAGTGGGTTAGACTCCAGTGAAGAGCTGCTGAGAGAGCTGTGGACTCAGTGTGGTATACAGGGCTAGTGTAGTGCTGGGTGTGTAGCGGTCAGTGTGCTGTGTACTCAGTGTGATATACAGGGCTAGTGTAGTGCTGGGTGTGGAGCGGTCAGTGTGCTGTGTTCTCAGTGTGGTATACAGGGCTAGTGTAGTGCTGGGTGTGGAGCGGTCAGTGTGCTGTGTACTCAGTGTGGTATACAGGGCTAGTGTAGTGCTGGGTGTGGAGCGGTCAGTGTGCTGTGTACTCAGTGTGGTATACAGGGCTAGTGTAGTGCTGGGTGTGGAGCGGTCAGTGTGCTGTGAACTCAGTGTGGTATACAGGGCTAGTGTAGTGCTGAGTGTGGAGCGGTCAGTGTGCTGTGGACTCAGTGTTGTTTTACTAGTGAGGATGTTGCTGACATTCTATCTTCTCTTCATTGTGCTTCATGTCTCTGAAGGTGAGTGACTTTTTATCTTGTTTCTGAGTCACTGATGTCATACTCATCTAAAGTTATGTGCCAGATAAAAAAATTACTTTGTTGAGTTGCATTATTGACAGTACATATGTAACATTTCATTAACATGTCATACATACAGATAACTTTTGTATGTTGCAGCAAAAAAAGCATCTACAAACTAGTAACTTTACAGGAGAAAATAATCTTGTTAGTCAATGTAATGAGTTTCTATATCACTTTTGATCACTTCTGCAAGTCCATTCATTCTGAACTGTTTAGACTTTATAAAGAATGACAACAATAGTCCTGGATAACTCTTCTGCTTTTCTGTTATTTAGTTGAAGATACAAAAGACTTGTTTTTTGATTTTCATTAAAAAACATGTATATGAAATAAAAGTATTTAAAAAGAGTAGATAATTCATCTGATCTGACTGATGTGTTTCTGCAGGCTGTAATTTGGTGAACAGAGAACAAGTACTGGATATCACAGCTCACACAGGAGGGTCAGTACTGCTGCCCTGCTACTGCACTGACCTACAGACCACACCTGAGGGATTCAGATGGAACAAAGACAACACAAAAATAGACAGACGGGAAGAGATATCCAGTGGGAGTGGTCAGTACAGAGACAGAGTTCAGCTGTTTAATGGTCACTCTCCAGGAAATCTCTCTCTACTCATATCACACCTGACTGAAGAGGACGGAGGCATTTACTGGTGTGATGTTAGGGATTCTTTCATAATCATCAGACTCACTTTAAAAGGTAAAACAGTGTCTCAGTTTATATTTTATTTCAAATCTTATTAAAAATGACAGTATAGAGAACAAGCTCTGAGTTTAAAGCACTGCAGCCGGCACTGCACCAAAAGTCTGAGATCACATTGGAAATCTGAGATGGTATTTCATTTAAACCTGGAAATAAAATTTAAGAGCTTTAAAAACTAAAACAAAGAAAAGTTATGATGCATAAAATGTAGAAAAAATATTCAAGATTCTGTAATATTGCTTTATTTGATTTATTAATATAACATTAATAATGTACCATTTTAAGGTCTGTGTATAAAATGTCAGATCATTTATTTATATATATATATATGAATCTCAGTATGAATTTTTGTTCTGATAAATTACAAGAAGTAGATTTAACATGTGTGGTGTATCTACTCTGAGCTGTTTCCTTCAGTCCTGATTCTACACTCACTATAAACCCCTTCTCTGCAGAGGTCCAGCCTAAACATACTGCAGTGGTCAACTCACTAACCAGTCCAATCCCAGCAGCTTTTTAAAAGAGTAATCATAAACATAAAAATATTTTTTTGTCCTTACCTGCAAGTTTGTTGTCAAAAGCTCTATTTTTGTCCATTCTGACATTAACGCCCATTTCCACTCAAGCTCCCCGTAGTATCAAGGCACTTTTGTCTGTGTTTAGATAAAAGAAAAGAATTTCTTCTGGCACGCCAAATAGTTTATTGGCATGAGGTCATCTAACTGTAGTTTTGGAGACTTGTTGACCCCAAAATGCTACAATTGTGATCGTGGGAGAAAATTTAGTCCCATCCCTGTGTGTGGAAGCAATGTAAATGTGCGTGAACTGCGTGAATGACAGTTGGACCATCCCAGACTATCTTACGTGTAGCAGATGCAGAGTCGCTGTGTTTCCCTGAAACATTTTTTTGGTGCTCCTCTCCTGATCATGGTCAGCTGTTGTTTATTCAGGGAGGAGTCTAAACAGTGTCTCTTGTTGGTATGGTAGAGAAAAAAGGATGCTGATGCATGTATATAGACAGAAAGAAAAGGAGTGACAGTCTGAAGCACTCTAGAAAGGACTGAAATATGGAAATCTTCAAATATACACTCACCGGCCACTTTATAAGGTACATCTTGCTAGTAAAATGTTGGACCCCCTTTTCCCTTCAGAACTGCCTTAATTCTTCTTTGCACACTTTCAACAAGGTGTTGGAAACATTCCTCAGAGATTCTGGTTGGTTATTTGAGTTCCTGTTGCCTTTCTATCATCACAAACCAGTCTGCCCATTCTCCTCTGACCTCTCACATCGACAAGGCATTTTCGTCCACACAACTGACCGCTCACTGGATATTTTCTCTTTTTCGGACCGTTCTCTGTAAACCCTAGAGATGGTTGTGCGTGAAAATCCCAGTAGATCAGCAGTTTCTGAAATACTCAGACCAGCCCGTCTGGCACCAACAACCACGCCACGTTCAAAGTCCCTTAAATCCCCTTTCTTCCCCGTTCTGATGCTCGGTCTGCACTTCAGCAAGTTGTCCTGACCACCTCTACATGCTTAAATGCACTGAGTTGTGGCCATGTGATTGGCTGATTAGCTGTTTGTGTTAACAAGCAATTGAACAGTGTCACATATGTGTAACTAACACAATCTGGGTTGCTTTCGCTAGTGTTTGTGTCTCTGAGGCCTCGTCCAGTTTACAGTCAGCTTAGCTCAGCCCCTCCCCCCAGCGGCACAATGTATTTAGTACAATTATAGCTACTACAAAAGACTTGTTTTTTGATTTTCATTAAAAAACATGTATATAAAATAAAAGTATTTAAAAAGAGTAGATAATTCATCTGATCTGACTGATGTGTTTCTGCAGGCTGTAATTTGGTGAACAGAGAACAAGTACTGGATATCACAGCTCACACAGGAGGGTCAGTACTGCTGCCCTGCTACTGCACTGACCTACAGACCACACCTGAGGGATTCAGATGGAACAAAGACAACACAAAAACAGACAGACGGGAAGAGATATCCAGTGGGAGTGGTCAGTACAGAGACAGAGTTCAGCTGGTTAATGGTCACTCTCCAGGAAATCTCTCTCTACTCATATCACACCTGACTGAAGAGGACGGAGGCATTTACTGGTGTGATGTTAGGGATTCTTTCATAATCATCAGACTCACTTTAAAAGGTAAAACAGTGTCTCAGTTTATATTTTATTTCAAATCTTATAAAAAATGACAGTATAGAGAACAAACTCTGAGTTTAAAGCACTGCAGCCGGCACTGCACCAAAAGTCTGAGATCACATTGGAAATCTGAGATGGTATTTCATTTAAACCTGGAAATAAAATTTAAGAGCTTTAAAAACTAAAACAAAGAAAAGTTATGATGCATAAAATGTAGAAAAAATATTCAAGATTCTGTAATATTGCTTTATTTGATTTATTAATATAACATTAATAATGTACCATTTTAAGGTCTGTGTATAAAATGTCAGATCATTTATTTATATATATATATATATGAATCTCAGTATGAATTTTTGTTCTGATAAATTACAAGAAGTAGATTTAACATGTGTGGTGTATTTACTCTGAGCTGTTTCCTTCAGTCCTGATTCTACACTCAATATAAACCCCTTCTCTGCAGAGGTCCAGCCTAAACATACTGCAGTGGTCAACTCACTAACCAGTCCAATCCCAGCAGCTTTTTAAAAGAGTAATCATAAACACAGCTCTGAGTAAAACTCACTCATTTCCTGCATGATGTATGTAATGATGAAGGTATTGACCAAACTGAACACCTGAGCCTTGTTCTACAGGGAGATCACATTTCTTGATTGGAATATGTAAATATACACACACGGTGGTTATTTAATCATTTCTTGTTGCAGAATGTCCAAAGTCTCTACCCTACATTCCCTTTGCTGTGATCACTGTGATCGTTCTCCACATTATTGTAGCTGTGGTCTACCTGATAACCACGACCAAAGGTACAAACTACACAATCAAGCTGTAACAATCAAACACTTTCATATGTGTGTTTATTAATCAGGTATTTTATTAATCTCTATCAGATCCTGCCAGGGGTCACTACAGCACTGCAGATGGAGATGGAGTGGTCAGTCTGGAGTAGGGCAGTTCTGCAACACTGGCATGAGTTCACAACCTGGCAGCTAAAACATCTTAAAATAACAAGTGCAAATGTTTACATTTTCTCATTTTACTTCCTCTCTGTTTTGAAACTGTTATCTGTTTAAGTTGTACTGTTAACCATCACTTTGTCATTATATTCATAAATGACTATATATTTATATATATCATACATAAGCACCCTACACTGAAAATGAAAAGAATAAGACTGGAATGAAAAGGCCATTAACACTTCTCAGCTTCAGCAGTGTTGGCTTCTACAAGGTGTGGAAATTTTTCTAATAGCACAAGGACATAAGAATGCACTGTCTCACTAGCTAGTTTATGATTTGGTTGTTGTGGAGGACTCACAGCCTAGTGGAAACAGCGTGACAGCTGTTTTTTTTGGTGTGCAACTTCAGTGAAGTTGTTGTCACACTTCATGTCATTAGTTCGGTTTGAAATTTGTTTGAAAATATAACTTTATACAAATTGACTGGGACCATTATAATTTACTATATAACACCATTAAGGAAAGTGCCTTTGGTCAGTTTGCAGTGTTTTTCTGTGTATCACATGACTGGATTTCACTTCTGATGGTACCATGTACCAAGCATCCGCTAGAGATGTATAAATCCTCCTCTGTGCTGTCGACCACTGGAACTGCACTCTCGGGAGTGATGTAGTGCCATCCAGTACCTTTGGGATGAGTTAAAGTGGTGTCTGTGATCCAACTGTACTAATACACTTTTGACTGAATGCAATCAGATCCTCACAGCAATGTCCCAACATGTAAGCCTTCCCAGAAGAGCGCACTGTTACTTCAGCAAAGAGGGAACAAACTCCATATTTATGAACTCAATTCTAGATGTAATGTTGTGCAGGTGTCTACAAACTTTTGGACATATAAGGTCAGATTTATACATAGGTGTATGTACAGCACAATCTGTTACCGCAATATGCACCCATAATGCACCAGTACTTAATATTTGTTGACTAATGCAGCAACTTGTCACTTAAATAGTGAATGTCTGAGGGTGATACGTGCCTGGGTTTATACTGGAAACTGCTATAAACCCAACAGCTGACCTACACAGAAACTTAGAAATAATCCTATAATATGACCCAATGAATGACCCAGAATGTGGGTAGAAAAATAATCTAGCAGGAAATCAGATCTGTGACACAATATAGATTACAAGCAATAAGAAGCTCTTATACAATTAATTATACAACACTTAGTTTCTCCCACTGAGCAGCTTTTCAGTTGGCAGCTGTGACAGAAGATCACCTGCACAACCTGGAATCAGCCAGAAATGAACCAAATACCACTGGCCGATCAAAAGAAGCTGTCAGATACTTTACAGACTGAGTGGAATAAAACAACATTAATACTGATCTACAAAAAATAACAACACTAAGCTGAACCTGATATTGTGGCAGTTTAATGGCTCAGTCCGCACGTCAAAGGCGAGACTGTGCAGACTGATCAAGATAAGTTTTATATCCAGATTAGTTTGAATGTGCAATTCATTGAGAAACACCAGTTTCTATACAAATTTTTTGTACTTTGTAAACCCTTAAAAAGCCAGGACCTGCTAGTAGGCCCAAGGCTTCATTACACGCTTCTATAACCTAAGAATAGCTCAGCCAGTTTGCATGGCAATCCCTGTAGTTACTGAATAACAATTAGCATGTAATAAGCCTGGGATTGTAAGGGTTAAACTGTGTTCATTTCCGAGTGGACAGGAGAATCTCCAATATGGTCAGCACCATAACAGTAAAGGCTTATACAAAGCAACATATGGGTGTTTAACATGGACACTAGCTGAGTTAAAGTGCCTTTAAAAGATGCATCACTGCAGAAGAAGCAGGAAATGTTCTCACAGCTTAAAATAACGTCCTCAGCACATCTTCACACCATCAGGTCAGCCGTGTGAGTGGGGGTGAAAGTCAGGGTGTGTACGTGAGCAAACTTTGTCTATGCTAATTTAACATTAGAGTATAGTCCATTGATGTACTGCAGGTTCTGAAATGATACATGTGCATGCTTTCTCCTGCATCTCACACTCTCACTGTGGAGCAGCGTTCAGAGCTGCTGGATGTTTATGTTGCAAAAACAAATTCTGAGTCATTGTGGATTTTGAATTGTTAAATGAGGCACCACAATAAAAAGGAAACAGCAGGTTTGGTCTTCTTTTGTGTATTTTTGAGTGAGTTTTGGACTTTTACCACAAAAGACACCCAGTCAACATGTAATCAACGTCCCTACAGGAAAGACTGTCCATTTGGCAAGTTATTTTGAGGCCTATAAGGATGTTTGAATATGCATGATGTAGACCTGAAGCTAAAAGCCACATTTCAAAAACTCTCAGTGTAAGCCACTCTGGCCATAGATTTACAGCTAATTTGATATCTGCTGCACAGTAAGTTGGCCACAACTCGGTCCCACCCCAGTGACAAGAAGGGTACTGCCCCAGTGACAGTGTCCTACCTTTTTTGCAGAACACTTATGAAAGAGGTCACTGAAGACTGCTGAGTATAATGAGGTAGACACTGTAAAAGACATGCTGCATACAGCTACTGACTTGGTAAAGCAAATACAGCATATACTGTCTGTCTATCAGCCTCTATTTGTTTGTCTTGCTCTCTCTCTCCCCTCTACTCACATCTTATCTATCGCTCGCTTTTCACTCACTCACTCACTCACACGCACACACACACACACACACACAAACACACACACCCACCCACCCACCCACCCACACCCACACCCACACAAATACACTTCCTTTGTAAGAGCATGAATATATATATATCTTATGAGAGTGCTTGCTGTAGTTGAACTCTGTCACTTTTGCAGGGACTGACACTGAGAGTGTGTTTTGATCGCAGCAAAAATGCAGCTGCGTTTATATTTTTTATGTTTTCTCATCCTGCATCTTTACCCTGGAGGTAAGTAAATATACCGAATAATGAGGCTTAAAACTATTAACTGTATAATAAGCCATGTTTTTCAATATGTGTTCATTATTTCTAGGGAATATTTAAGGATGTGGTTATGTGGTCAGCGAATAGTTCGGGTTACGTATATGTAGGATTGTGAATGCACTGAATATTGTTGTAATAAAGAGCCTTAGAGTAACTAAAGGCTTAAGGGAATCACTAGAATTGGTCAAGTTCATTGTTCATTATCTACCATATGAAAAACATAGAAAAGGCAGGAGTGTATATGCTTAAATTTTTCCAAAGACCACCTTGATTCTTGAAAAACACTACTTAGAAAATGCTTTGTGGTCTGATGAACATAAAGCTGATCTGTTTAATTGCACTATGCTTGTCATGCCATCTGGGCCGGCAGCTTTACATGCATTTACTCTGGTCAGTACTGAACATACCTCCGCTGGAGAGAGTGTGTGTGTGTGTGTTGGGGGGGGGTGTGACGTTGTGAGGTAGCCCAAATCTTTATACCATACTTGGTAGGTTTAGATGGGATATACTGCCGGAAAGGGCAGCGACCCCAAAATGGCATCACCTGCTCATCAACTGTGACGTTGGGCCCAGGGTTGTAAAACAGGGGGAGATGCCCCACCCACTTGTCCCACACTGTCCTGATGGCAGCTAGCTTGTCTCTCTGCTCGTCGAGCTGGTCTATCATCACGGTCACCAAAATGGATGGTCCTGGAAATTATTTTGTAAGTTTTCAGAGACATTGTTGCCCGGAAAAGTTCTCTGCCAGCTTCTTCATGCCACAGGGATTCTGTGGCCTCCCCTTTGGACCTGAAAACACCAGCAAGGATAAGAACCCCAAAGTAAGCATCCAAATCGGTTTCATCCACAAACTTCCACTTATCACCAAACACCCAGCTTCCTTCTAAATTTGTATAATCCAGGATGATTTTCTTGATGGAGTGTGGCATGAAAAGTTCAAAGGAAGACTTGATGTCTTGTGCATGAGTGACTGCCAAACGTGTAGGTCCTGGTATCATCTGAATCACATTGGCAGCTATGCAGGGCGGTTCATTTCTTGGGCAGGAAGACCACTCAATTTTGTCATTTTTTGACATCCATATGACATTTGCAAGCTGCTGACTGTCTGGTTCTATGCCTGGCTGCTCTCCGGCTGGTCTTGAGGCTTGCTGCTGGCGGGCTGGTCCTGAGGTTTGCTTGCGTTTTAGAGCTGGCTTACAGGCTTTCCCACGAGATAGAAGGTGAAATGTGTGGGAATGTGGGTGCTGACAGTGATGGTGCTCTTAACTTTGCAACAATGTTGCAAACTTGTGCGGGAACAGTGGGTGCACACTGTGGGTGCTAATCCATTCACACACCCCCACACACACACAGAGAACCTATGATTTCCACACTTTCACTAGCCCCGGGTCCAGAGGACCCGAAGACCCTGTATGTAATATGAATGTGAAGGGGGGGTATATGGGGGGGTAATTGAAAATGATTTCTGATTTATGTTCCGTACAGAAAATGAGCCAAGGCCAGTGAATCTTAGTTTGAAAAATTAATTATTTGTAATATTTTATTGAGCGAAAAACTAAAAACAGGTCCCACAGACCCGAAGACCCAATGAGGGTTAATGTGGTTCTCTATCTGCTTGTCTTACAGTGAGTTTTATATATTTAGGCACATGGGAACAGCAGATGTGGTTACTGCAGTCAAAGCTATTTAAGAAGTTTGCACTCACAGTGAAAATATGTAGTTCTCTTTTCCACAGGAAAGCATGTGCTACACAGAGAGAGAGAGAGCAAGTGAGAGAGAGAGAGCGAGAGAGAAAGAGTGGGGGGGGGGGGGGGGTTACTGACATGCCTTGGGCATTGACAATAGGGCATTAAGGATATGTAAACAAAAAATGACATTAGAAACTCTTTGTACAGGCCATTATAATTTAGGACTCTTTGCTGACTAGTGAAACCCAGTGAAGTGGTGAATTTTACATCTGATGGTTTGATGACATCTGAGGTTATCAATGGTTTTCACTACCATAGACCAGAGGTCAATAATAGGCAGACCGTGGTCTGAGTCCGGACCCAGATACTGTCCTATGCAGACCTGAACCTACAACCAGTAAACTATAGAGAATTCTTTAGTTTTGATAGGGTTGGCCTATTTTAATCGTCCTTTACGGTAGCTTTAGTGGCCTGGGAGACTCACAGACCAATCGCATGTGTTGTAATATGACATGTGATGCTACTCTGCCAATCAGATCTGTGCATTACGATGAGCACTGAGACTCGAGTGAGTGTCGCACACACAGGGGAGGGACAGGGTGAGAAGCAAATGTTGTTGAAATATGACTGTTGTACTTTATTTGATTTGGTATTCAGTTGTTGACTGTATAAGATGTTGATATAACTACTAGGCTACTTCAGTAAACAGTATATGGCACTGAATTATGATGTAAGTTAGACATTATGATGTTCTGGACCTTGAGGAAATTTTCTCTAACTGGACCTTATTGAATTTCAATTCAAGACCCCTGGCATAGAGCATTTGATCCTTTCCTTTATCAGGGAAGGAATGAAGCAGGACTTTGGAAAGCACAGTCACTGGGGCCTAAGCATACTTATCCAACTTATGCTAAGATCATGCTTTTGGTATGTTTTCTAAAGTTTGCATAAACTGTGCACACAAATGCTTTTAGAAATGTATATTAAAGTATTCAGTGCCTTGATAACAATAAAGGTACCATGCAGGTACATGATTCGTTCATCAAGGTACAAACAGTGTAAACGTTCCCTCAGAGGTACAACAGCGGTTTTAAGGTCCAATTGCCTTAAAGAAGCTTTTCCTAGTGGAAAAGTAGCTATTTTTATATTTTTATAAACTAATGTTTTAAAGCAGAACAATTTAATAAAAAGCCTGGAGGCGAGACGGGGTGTGTGGAGTCAATACAACTTAGAAAATATAGTTTCAATGGATTCTGGTACAGTTATGTTCCCTGACTAAAGGTACAGAGATGTACCCCTGAGGGTCCCACCCCAGTGACAAGAAGGGTACTGCCCCAGTGACAGTGTCCTACCTTTTTTTGCAGAACACTTGTGAAAGAGGTCACTGAAGACTGCTGAGTATAATGAGGTAGACACTGTAAAAGACATGCTGCATACAGCTACTGACTTGGTAAAGCAAATACAGCATATACTGTCTGTCTATCAGCCTCTATTTTTTTGTCTTGTACTCTCTCTCCCCTCTACTCACATCTTATCTATCGCTCGCTTTTCACTCACTCACACGCACACACACACACACACACACACACACACACACACACACACACACAAACACACACCCTGGAGGTAAGTAAATATACCGAATAATGAGGCTTAAAACTATTAACTGTATAATAAGCCATGTTTTTCAATATGTGTTCATTATTTCTAGGGAATATTTAAGGATGTGGTTATGTGGTCAGCGAATAGTTCGGGTTGCGTACATGTAGGATTGTGAATGCACTGAATATTGTTGTAATAAAGAGCCTTAGAGTAACTAAAGGCTTAAGGGAATCACTAGAATTGGTCAAGTTCATTGTTCATTATCTACCATATGAAAAACATAGAAAAGGCAGGAGTGTATATGCTTAAATTTTTCCAAAGACCACCTTGATTTTTGAAAAACACTACTTAGAAAATGCTTTGTGGTCTGATGAACATAACGCTGATCTGTTTAATTGCACTACGCTTGTCATGCCATCTGGGCCGGCAGCTTTACATGCATTTACTCTGGTCAGTACTGAACATGCCTCCGCTGGAGAGAGTGTGGGGGGGTGACGTTGTGAGGTAGTAGACCCTATGTGTTGTCTTCAGAAATGCCCTGATCGACACGAGTGTAGAACCAGTTATTAATCATCATTATTAATATTATTAATAATGAATTAAGCAGGTCTGAGAGAGAGGCACTGCTGGCTGGAGGGGGTCAGTGGGGGTGGTTTATGGTCCGTCAAAGTCTGGATGTCCTTCCACATGCGGTGGGGGTTGGAGTTGTGGAAGTTCTCTTCAACAGAGAGTTTGAAGGCATGTTAGGCTTTCCTAATGTCCTTCTTCAGGACTGCCTTGGCTGAGCTGTAAGCCTCTGCATCACCAGATCTGAAAGCAGCGTCATGTGCCTTCAGAAGTAGCCGAACCTCAGCATTCATCCAAGGTTTCTGATTAGGAAAGATTTTTTAGCTGCTTGACAGAGGTGACATTGTCAATACATGAGTTGATATAACTCATTACAGCTGAGGTGTATGCGTCCAAGTCCATGTGAGAGTCTGTAGGGCCTTCAGGGCAGAACATAGTCCAATCACTGTTCTGAAACTGATGCTGTAGAGAGGAGACGGCCCCTTCTGGCCACACTTTAACAGTCTTTGTAGATGTTTTCACATGTTTGCTGAGTGGGAGCAGAAACAATGATGTGATCAGACTGACCCAGGTGGGGAAGGGGGGCAGCCTTATATGAATCTGCAATGTTTGTGTAGACATGATCTAGAGTTTGGTCTCCTTTGGTCAAGTAGGAAACATTCTGGTGGAATTTTGGCAGCACAGATTGCAAATTAGAGTGATTGAAGTCCCCAGCAACAATAAAAAGTCCATCTGGGTGTGCAGTTTGTTGTTTGTCAATTGCTGTACATAGATAGCTTAGCATTAGCATCAGGAGGGATGTAGGCTGTGGTAACGATACAACTGTGTGCTCTGTAAACAGAGGGGACAAAATCTGATCATCAGTTAGTAGAGCACTGACTTTCAATTACGGTGGAGTCCGTACACCATGATTTGTTTACATAAACACATAGACCTCTTCCTTTGTTCTTACCGGAGTCCTCAGCCACTCTGTCCACACTGAACACACTGCATCCCTCCAGCTTCAGTGCACCGCTCGGGAAATCCCCGTTCAATCACGTCTCCGTAAGAACCATAATGTCACACTCTCTGATCCATCTGTGTGTAGTAGCTCAGAGTCGCAGTTCATCCATTTTGTTTGAACATTGGCGAGAAAAATGCTGGGAACCAAAGTCCGGTGCGGGATAAACCTTAGCTTAGCCCATAGTCTGCCTCACCTTCCCCGTCTTTGTTTACGGTCTCGACGCCTGCATTGGCTTCACTCAGCTTGGGGAGTTGGCTGCGTGGTCCATTGCTCTCTTGATATTTCCTGAGGGAAATAGCTAAATATAATATGAATAGTCTGATGGTGCAACCTTCACCAAAATGAAAGAAGTAATTAAATACCTCATCTTTGAGCAACATACAAGTTGTTTTGGGAAATTCAGGAGACCCTTGCAAGCTACTAAAGAACTTAAATCTTGGCCAACTTCATGGCAAATAGCAAAAGTTGCTAAGCAGTGAATGGAGGGTGGGGCTTGGAATCAGTTAATTATTTATTTATTTTTTTCAGAATCAATCTTTTATTGATCCCAGAGGGAAATTGCAGAATTATGCATTGATAATATAAGAGGTAGAGGTGATTCACAGGGCCTCTCTATAAGCCTGCATTCACAGACACTACATCACTGGATTTGCTTTGTCACGGGAAAAAAATTAATTACATTACAAAAAATATATATATATTTTATTACACCATGTATGTTTACTTCCAACTTCTATAAAATCGCAATTTCTAAGCTTCAAAGCTTGTATAACAGATGACATCTTAACACTAAGAGAGAAGTCATACTTCTGATCCTACCTGTGTCTCCTGATCTCTTCTCCATTCTGGTTTTCTCTCACCGTCCTCCATCTGCCCTTGTCTTTTAGCTACAGAGTCAAATAAGAGTCAAAGTGCACAGAAGTCCAAGCACTAAGAGTGTAAGAAATGTAAATACAGTGTTTGTGGATGTGTGTGTACCTCTGTATCTCCAGTAGATGACCCCAATCAGTACCATTAACAGCAGTAAGCCCCCCCACAGTAGCATAGATGATTAACTCTGTGGTTGATGGACTGGATACATCTGTAGTAGAAAGAATAAAGAAGGTAAACATTTATGTTACTGTGTGTGGAATTGGTTAGTACACTTGATTATATGCTTGATCAGATTAATGAAATTAATGCATAATAACCTTGTTGTGAAGGACAAATTGTTGAAATGACAGTACTGGTTCCATCAGACTTCTCAGTTGATTGGGGGGTTGCTTGATTGGTTGAGTGCGATGTAGTAGTCATAGGTTTAGCTGTGGGTGCAGCATGAGACAGAACTGATGCGCTGAACATAATAACTCATTTGAAAATGCATTATAGGCAACTTACTTTTTTATTATAGGCAGACAACTTTTTTTTTTCATTTTTCGCATACACAGGGCTTTATACACACAAAATTGTCTGTAAAAATCAATGTCTATAAGAGTCTATGAACACATTCATAATGTTATTATGCATTAATAAGACATTATAAACATGCCTGTGGCCATGTTTATTATACATTATGAATTTTGGACATAATGATTTAAAATTAGTGTTCATAACATGTTAAATGTACCACAGAATCTCAGACCCTGGCCTACATTATGGGTATACAGTATATTATTGATAGACATATATTATTATAACCCTACTATGAGAACTGGGTGTGTGCTTGAGTATTGTTGCAGATGTTGTTGCTCTTGACTGCCTTTGCTTAATGGTAATATTGTACTCAGAGGGGCTCTTCTGCAGAGCGGTTTTGGCAGATAGTGGAGTTGCTGTGATGTGAAATGCAATAGTTTTAGTACTATTTTGTACGTTGGTTAATTGATATCAACTTTATTAGAGAAAATGTATTTTCAATTACACATTAGCTGTTATTTGGAGGATTCGACTATGTAATTAAGAACACTTTCTTGCTATACTGGAGTGCTGTAACTCTCACTGTGCTCTGATAGACCTCATCTTATCAGCTTTTCTGCATATCTCACAAGTGTGTGAGATTTTATGAAAACGAATTAAAATGGTCCATGGTGGATTATGACAAAGCAAAACAGACGAGAAAAGATATGTGGACACCTTAGAAAAAGTCTTCAGAAAATGCTAAAGGGAGCAGATTAGCTAGATTGGTGGACTGGATCCGTATAACTTGAGTATCTCCCATGTGTGTGAGGTTTCATGAAAACTAATTAAAAAAAAAAAGCTTTAAAATAATTGGCACATACACACATGTGAAGCTAAAGTTAGATCCTTATTCAGTTTTTCTATCCCACTTCAAATTTTGCTGTGATTACAATGAGGTTCCATTTGTGTAGAATGAATAATGAAGAAGAAGCTGCTGAATACAAAGCTAAAATCAGCTGAACACTGTTAAGTTCAGAAAAATCAATTACCAACATTACTTAACATTAATAAATGGAATTGGAATTTTTCATGCCTGTCAATGAGCTGAACAGCAGATATAAGGAGTCACCAGAGCTGCTACACTGTTGAACACGTCTTACTGGCTGATGTAATGCTGCATACAAAAACTCAAGCTTCTGTATCTACTACACTAATGAGTGTCCTTCTAAAAGTACGGCACTATATTTGCATACTATTCAGTGAGCTAGCATGATTTGTGATTAATAACACAGCAGGAAATCTCAGCTGTGTGGACTTCAGCTATCAAAGGATAAAATATAGCAAAAGATCAAATTACACAGAGGCAGTGATCTCAAATATATTGTTTAATATGCTTTAAAAATTAGATGGAAATCTAATATGTCAAAAACGTGCTTTACTACATTTGCTGGATTGGTTATGGCTGTGTTCTCATAAGAAACCTGCACTGCACAACCAAATGAAACTGATGATGCCTACCAAAAAGGTGGCTGTGCAATTGTGCAATGTCATTGGAATATTATGAACTCTTTTCATGTTTTCTTGTTTTAAATGGATCTAATGAGCTCCATTTCCAGACTGCTTTTCACAGAGAAATTAAGTTTATCCAGCCTGACAAAACGTGGTCTTGATTTCTAAGGCATCATATAACCTGGACAGATAGCAGAGGAGCCAGTAGGGAGAAGAGTTTTTCAAATAAAAATCTGAAATTTCTTGTTAAAGTATGGAGTAACTACATGTCCTGAGATGCATCTTCATGAAACAGTCTTCAACAAACCATATATGTTTCTAAATGATGGGCTTCAGGCTAAAGGACAAAAGCATATTCGCTTGAGGATTCCTAGAAAAGACAGTGTTTAACTCTTGCATGTGTCAGAGTAAAGCCAGACAGGACGGACCCAGGACAAACCACAGCCTAATAACTAGAAGACAGGCTAAACAGACTGAAACCAGGAGCAAAATTCAACAGAAATAACAGAATGACACGACCTGAAACAGACTCAGAATTCCAAGATAAAAAACATGTAAACATGACTTCACCAAACAATGTAGAAAATAAAAGCCATTCATACAAACACAGGACTAAAGGAGAAACTAGAAAAAGGCAAACACAATGACAGAGCAGATCCAGAAACTACTGCTCACACCCTCAATACAGAACCCTCATTAAAGCTCTTCTTGGAGCATTTGTACTGGAAGGATAACAAATCTTACACAGTTCATTCAACACACTTTGCACTCAGAAAACAAACCAGTGTTTTACCTTTAACAGTGAGTCTGATGTCTGTGTATCCACTTTCCAAATAACACCTGTAATCTCCTCCATCCTCTTCAGTCAGGTGTGATATGAGTAGAGAGAGATTTCCTGGAGAGTGACCATTAAACAGCTGAACTCTGTCTCTGTACTGATCACTTTCAAAGGGGATCCTGTCCCACTTTTGATTGTATTTCATCCAGGTGAATGTCTCAGGTTTGGCACGTAGCTCAGTGCAGGAGCAGGGCAGCAGTACTGACCCTCCTGTATGAGCTGTGATAGGTAATGTTGTCTTATGGTTGGTCAGAGAGCAGCCTGTAGAGACACATATTCAGGATTGAGGATTATCATATGCAGGTGACGACTCATCCAGAAGCACTAAATGAGGCCTTATAAGTAAGAATGACCAGTAAAAAATGTCTTAACACATAGTTTATCATCAGATACCAGATCACTGAAGTTCTCTTTCACTATATTTCTCCACACCTGACTACGGCCACTCACAGTAACCACTATTAAACAAGTACTGCATAAATAAAGGTGCCCTACAAAACACTTAGCAATACCTTGGCAATATAAAACAGTGTATTACTCTTGATCTCAAAGATGGAGTGTCATTATATGTAGCTAAGCACCACAACAACTGTTTAATAACTTCACGATGATTATTAAAGAATCTAGTATCATTAGTCGTTCTTTCAGTACTACTGCAAAACCAGAGACCCAATGCATTTGGAATGTTTAACAACAATGTTTATTATATCAGGCGTCTAGATATGAGATGATCTCTTCACTTTGTGTGTGGATCAAAACAGAGTTGTACCTTCATCTGTGAGTCTGATGTATTTGACGTTGCTTTCAACTTCACATCTGTAATATCCTCTGTCCTCTTCAGTCAGGAGTGATATGAGTAGAGAGAGATTTCCTGGAGAGTGACCATTAACCAGCTGAACTCTGTCTCTGTACTGACTCCTTTCACTGGACATCTCTTTCATTATGTCTATATCTGGGTAATGTTTCTTCCAGGTAAATCTCCCAGGTGTGGCTTGTGGGTCAGTGCAGTAACAGGGCAGCAGTGCTGACCCTCCTGTGTATGCAGTAATCTCTTCTTGCTTTCCATCTTTCAGTTTGCAGCCTGCAGGAACACACCAGTCAATGACCTTCACTATCATCACTTGTGCAACACTTGATCAACCATAAACAGAATTTTACTGTAAAGGCATCATTATAAAAAGACATGCTTGACCACCTAAACACAGTTTCCTAAAGCTTTCAGTTACTAATGTTATTATACTGTAGAGAAACTCACTTCAGCCTGAAACAGCTGAAACAGTTAGAGCTACTTTAAATACGTGTGATGTGGCTTTGAAGGCAAACAATCAACTCCAATGATGTGAATTGCTGTGCAGTTCATATCCTTCCATTCCCACGTCATCAGTAAGATTACAGCAAGATTCAAAATGAAGATTTACACAGTACTGTGTTACACTAGTGTCTACAGTAAGAGATTTAATGCTTCACTCACCTTCAGCAATGTGGAGCACAAGCAGCAGATACAAACCAACCTGCATTCTTCCTGAGTTACAGAGCCTCCTCACTACATACAGAGACAGCACGACTGCAGATATGACCACTCTTACAACCCCCTCTACTGACCGATCTGTCAGCTACTCAAAAACTACACCACCTCAGGACTTCTGCAGAGCTCTTTACAGACCTACAGTCCACCTGACACGACCAGCACACTCTTCCGCACTCAAACGTTTGCACCTGAAAGAGGAACTGTGTTCAGATGAGCTTGTCTTTCTCTCTCTGTCACTCCCCCACACCAAATATAGTGATGTGACAGCATCCTGTCAGCTCTTCCTCTTCCTTCTCTTGTAGCACACAGTGAACGACATCTCATGTAGTCATATGTTGCTGAAGCCACTGCCCTCTTTTTCTCTCTATACAGTCACTGGACACTTTATTAGAAACCCCTCATTGCAGCTACAAGAGTCCAAAGACTGAGACCTGCTGTCCAGACTGCAGGTCACATGGCAACGAAGTCTCGCCTGGTTAGCAGCTATAAAAATGCATTGAGGATGAATATTTGGTGATGAATAGACTGAATGACAGGAGAATGTTCCTGTCGGGAAATGGGAGGAAAACAGCTACAGTTCAAGGTTAAAGCAGAGCAAAGTAAACCTGTGTGTCACGATTGGCCCCTCCCAGTCCTGTCCATGTGCGTTTTTGTTTTGGTTTTGTAGCTCCGCCCCTGATTGTTTTCACCTGTCTCTTGTTGTCCCTGTGTGTTTAAGCCCTGTGTATTTAAGCCCTTTGTTTTCGCTGGTCGTTGTTTGCTCGTCGTGTTTGTGCTGTTTGAAGCTCTGTGTTGGTTTGAGTCTGTTACTTCTCATGTCTGAACCTCAATATCTCCGTGTTGGCTATATGACCTTGGACTGTCGATCGCGACCCTGGATTTGCCCTCAATAAAAGTCACTTACCTCCGCACATGCGTCCGCTACCTCGCTCCTCCTTTAAAGCTTGCAGATGCTAGTGCTAACTAGCCTAGTATTGTCTGCTAAAGTGTAAACTAGGTGAGATTTGCTGCTGTTTAATTCACTATTTATTAACACTTTATTCATTAACTGGTTCTGTGGCCCTGCAGCTCCGCATGGTTTCAACATTCCCTTACATTAAAATACCTGATCCAGCTCATCAACTGATTAACGAGCTGATCAGGTGTGTTGGTCAGGCAGGTGTTGAGTCTGCGGAGCTGTGGGGAGAAAACACTGCACCAGCTAAACACAGTAAAGTGTGGAAAATACCCCTGATCACTGTCAGCTACCAGTTACTGCTGCTGTGAGGAAACAGAAGGGAATAAAGTCGACATGTCATGTCTGGCCGTTATATTCTGGGAGTGGTGTTGTTATGCGTTGCTTAAATATACTCCATTACCCACAAGGCAGGGAGAAAGCTTACAGGGGGGACCATAGAGGCTGACGGGCAGTTATTTTTGGTTCAGTAAAGTTACAGATAAACCCACGCTGACCGTGTGTGTCTTTTCATTAATGCACTACACGGCATAACATGGTGTCAGATGGTGAAAATCTTTGAAAGTAAGTAGGGAAGATGAGTTTCGGTGACGAGTGAGCGAGTTTGAGCTGTGAGGTTGTGCCTGCGAGCCTAGAAGTGAAATGTGTAACGCTAACGACGGAGGAGAACGGCAGCAGCATTAGCAGTGAGGAAAGCACGGAAGAACTCGGCGAACACGGAGAAGAAGTGGTGCCAGAGTCGGCGCAGTCACCGCAGCAGAATTCATCGGCTAGAAGGACAGAAAGAAGACCCACAGTCATGGATAATCTAGTCCACCCTCACCCATGCAGTTGAGTGGAAATCTCGCAGATAATTGGAAACGGTTCAAGCAGAGATTTGAAATATATCTAGCTGCTAGCGGAGCGGGGCAAGGGGACGAGAAATTGCAAGCTCAGATCTTTCTGCACGTAATTGGGGAAGACGCGTCGGACATTTATAACAGTTTCCAAACTGCACCCGCTGATCTGAAACTGGAATTATCTATTATTTTAATACAAGGAAACTTAAAGTATTTGAACATTTCTTTTAAATATTCATCATTTTCTCCATACTGCTCTGCTCGTAGAGCGCCATCTAGCGTTCAACACAACAACACTCCACTCTGTATTTGGTTTTTACAATGTCTGTCTGTGTTTGTCCTTTTTTTGTAAAACTTGTTTAAGTGAGGATTCCGTTTATACCACTAGTACTGAGTAACAACCGCCTTCATTTTCAAAAATGTTGAGTCGTGTTATGCAGGTATGAGGTAATTAGCCAAAGTCAAAGTGAAGTTTGTTTTCATTCAGATGAAACAGAAAGGAGCGCACAGCTGAACGAGATCGCGTCTCTGCAGCTCCGATACGCAAATATAATATAAACGTAACATAAAGGCTAATGTACATAGACAGCATGAAGGACACAACATAAATGCACAGAGAAAGAAAAAAAGATAAACGTATACTGAGATAAACGGTCGTTTGCATGACACATGAGTTTTATTCTGAAAGAAAACAACACTAATGTTCTGATTTATTCATTATTTTTAATAAATATTCTCCACTTAAAGAGGAGAAACAATCCAGACACGTCACTCTAATCATTTAGTAATTGTTTAGATGTAAAATTCGTAATTCTTCAAATATAATAATAAAAAATGAGGAAAAAACTTCCTTCCCCTCAGCAAAGACGCCGGCTCAACTAGGGACAGGGCACTGCCAACCTAAGCTAACCTAGTTCGTATGCGTTCGGGATGGGATCCAGGCCCCATGTATAACTACGCTAACCCGGCACACTTTGAGGTCAGTGCCGACACGGAGTGGGATTCGAACCCACAACTGCCATGTCCGTTCGCCTCGCCAGCGCCTTAACCCACTAGGCTGAGCGGGAAGTGCGTCGTCACAGACGACTTTGATCCATTTAACGCCGTACAATGTCCACTCTAGCTGCCGCGGTTACGTCACACTCCCGCATGCGCTCACAGCGCGCTTGAAATCCCCGCTGGCTTTATTAATGTAAGCCGTACATTTCATATAATGGAGAAACACTGACATGATGTCAAGAGCCTGGAGGGTTAAGAGACCGCACTTTCTGCCGGATTTTCTCAGGCATTGATTTTCACTCCTTTATTTTTTTGTCTTTAAATAACGCAAAACATATTGAACAAGCATTAGATGAACTTCCATGTTCTGGTGAGATAAACCACAGCTACTATAATGTGGAGAAAGATCACAATCATCACAGCAAAGGGAACGAAGACTAGAGACTTTGGACATCCTGCAATAACAAGTCTTTAAATAAACATCATGTGGGAACATTTACAAATCATGAAATGTGGTTAATGATTTCAGAACAAAGCTCAGACGTTGAGCTTCATCAATACCTTCATCTCTACAGACATCTAAAATGCAGTGAGTGTCTGTATTTATTACATAAGTTAATGAGCCATAAGAGGTGCTAGTGAAGGATGTCAGCTCACAGCCTCTCTACTCTCAGTTTTCATTTCAAATGTTTTAATTGTATTTTTCAAATGTGCATGTAACACGGAACATGAAATCAGGTTATATGTGCTTATTTTATTTTTTATACAAAGTATCAGACACAGCAACTTTGACCCTCCACTAGTAGAATTGAGTCAGGTCCTCTTCTTGAGCCTGTTGATATGTAAAGACGTAAACATGGTACTTCTGACTTTTACATGACTTCCTGGCTTTACAGGGCGACTCTTAGCAGCGCATTCACATCAAGTTAAATTGTTCTTTTTTTCCTCTTGACTCAACTTCTTTCAATTTTATAACAAAAAGTAAACAATGAAAAACACATGGTGCTACTTTAAATAAGAAATTGAAAGCTTTTTAATGTGATCTCAGAATTTTAGACTCCACTGTCGTTAAAATACAGACATTTTTCACTACATGTTTTTTTTTTAACCGGCTCGTCTTGGAGAAGCCCTGCTGGCCAGTGGCCTTCAGGTAATCTGTGTCTGTAGCACAGAACTGAGCACAGAAATGTTTTATTACATTAAAACTGTTGTACAGTTATGAGAAAAAAAGTGATTTTGCTACCTTAACAAGCATAATAGTCAGCACAAGTTAATGCAGCGAATAAAAAAAGTAAGGACGTTTTTTTCCTGCTCCACTCATTTCACAGTGAGCTGGTTTTTTCAGCGAGAGAGAACAGCTGGCTTGTTTCTATCTACCAAGTTCAGATCACTGGTGCTGAAGCTGAGCTGCAGGATGTAAATTCAGCACCATGGACAGTGACTGACTGGACTGGGGGGAAAAAGCCAGTGTAAAAAATTCAAGGATTGTGTAAAATTGTGTGGAGGCGTCAGAAACGAGGCAGATTCTATTCTGCTGTATTTAATAAAGTGTCCGGCTGGTTTTGCACTGATTTTCCACACCTTTTTAAAACTAGACATAGAATTCAATGGTGCTCCATCAGCCCAGAGATTGCAGTTCAACTGTGCTACATCGCAAAGCTGGGGGGCTTTATACCCCTCTAGCTGATGTTCAGCACTGTGAGCCATCAGAAGTGCATTCTGATAATGTGACGCACACACAGAGAATGCAGAACCAACAAAATCACTTTCTTGAATGATTTCTGCTATCCTTTGTTTTAATGGTCCTAGTTGACCTGTTTAATATAGTAGGGGGGAAATTAACCCCACTCAACTATAATAACCCCACTCACAAAACAATATGAAGGTGACACACTAAAACCTTTCTTATTTACATAGTATGAAGATAAAGCACAGTGTAATATGTCTTTAAATAAAGGTTTTATAGTTCCAGCATTAGATTATATTAATGTGCACATCATAAATGAGTCCCTTCCTTCACTCATCAAGCGTTTGTTCATTCAAATGTCCAGTCAGTAAAGAAAACAGCACATTAATAAAAATCTAACTCTGCAGACTTTTAATTTAATTTAAAGCCGTACATTTCATATAATGGAGAAACACTGTAATGATGTCAAGAGCCTGGAGGGTTAAGAGACCGCACTTTCTGCCGGATTTTGTCAGGCATTGATTTTCACTCCTTTATTTTTTTGTCTTTAAATAAAGCAAAACATATTGAACAAGCATTAGATGAACTTCCATGTTCTGGTGAGATAAACCACAGCTACTATAATGTGGAGAAAGATCACAATCATCACAGCAAAGGGAACGAAGACTAGAGACTTTGGACATCCTGCAATAACAAGCCTTTAAATAAACATCATGTGGGAACATTTACAAATCAGGAAATGTGGTTAATGATTGCAGAACAAAGCTCAGACGTTGAGCTTCATCAATACCTTCATCTCTACAGACATCTAAAATGCAGTGAGTGTCTGTATTTATTACATAAGTTAATGAGCCATAAGAGGTGCTAGTGAAGGATGTCAGCTCACAGCCTCTCTACTCTCAGTTTTCATTTCAAATGTTTTAATTGTATTTTTCAAATGTGCATGTAACACGGAACATGAAATCAGGTTATATGTGCTTATTTTATTTTTTTATACAAAGTATCAGACACAGCAACTTTGACCCTCCACTAGTAGAATTGAGTCAGGTCCTCTTCTTGAGCCTGTTGATATGTAAAGACGTAAACATGGTACTTCTGACTTTTACATGACTTCCTGGCTTTACAGGGCGACTCTTAGCAGCGCATTCACATCAAGTTAAATGGTTCTTTTTTTCCTCTTGACTCAACTTCTTTCAATTTTATAACAAAAAGTAAACAATGAAAAACACATGGTGCTGCTTTAAATAAGAAATTGAAAGCTTTTTAATGTGATCTCAGAATTTTAGACTCCACTGTCGTTAAAATACAGACATTTTTCACTACATGTTTTTTTTTAACCGGCTCATCTTGAAGAAGCCCTGCTGGCCAGTGGCCTTCAGGTAATCTGTGTCTGTAGCACAGAACTGAGCACAGAAATGTTTTATTACATTAAAACTGTTGTACAGTTATGAGAAAAAAAGTGATTTTGCTACCTTAACAAGCATAATAGTCAGCACAAGTTAATGCAGCGAATAAAAAAAGTAAGGACGTTTTTTTCCTGCTCCACTCATTTCACAGTGAGCTGCTTTTTTCAGCGAGAGAGAACAGCTGGCTTGTTTCTATCTACCAAGTTCAGATCACTGGTGCTGAAGCTGAGCTGCAGGATGTAAATTCAGCACCATGGACAGTGACTGACTGGACTGGGGGGGGGGGAAAGCCAGTGTAAAAAATTCAAGGATTGTGTAAAATTGTGTGGAGTTGTAAGAAACGAGGCAGATTCTATTCTGCTGTATTTAATAAAGTGTCCGGCTGGTTTTGCACTGATTTTCCACACCTTTTTAAAACTAGACATAGAATTCAATGGTGCTCCATCAGCCCAGAGATTGCAGTTCAACTGTGCTACATCGCAAAGCTGGGGGGCTTTATACCCCTCTAGCTGATGTTCAGCACTGTGAGCCATCAGAAGTGCATTCTGATAATGTGACGCACACACAGAGAATGCAGAACCAACAAAATCACTTTCTTTAATGATTTCTGCGATCCTTTGTTTTAATGGTCCTAGTTGACCTGTTTAATATAGTAGGGGGGAAATTAACCCCACTCAACTATAATAACCCCACTCACAAAACAATATGAAGGTGACACACTAAAACCTTTCTTATTTACATAGTATGAAGATAAAGCACAGTGTAATATGTCTTTAAATAAAGGTTTTATAGTTCCAGCATTAGATTATATTAATGTGCACATCATAAATGAGTCCCTTCCTTCACTCATCAAGCGTTTGTTCATTTAAATGTCCAGTCAGTAAAGAGAACAGCACATTAATAAAAATCTAACTCTGCAGACTTTTAATTCTATCCTTTATATATAACATGTTGAGAATATTCAAACTGAATTATATATTATTTTAATATAAGGAAACTTAAAGTATTTGAACATTTCTTTTAAATATTCATCATTTTCTCCATACTGCTCTGCTCGTAGAGCGCCATCTAGCGTTCAACACAACAACACTCCACTCTGTATTTGGTTTTTACAATGTCTGTCTGTGTTTGTCCTTTTTTTGTAAAACTTGTTTAAGTGAGGATTCCGTTTATACCACTAGTACTGAGTAACAACCGCCTTCATTTTCAAAAATGTTGAGTCGTGTTATGCAGGTATGAGGTAATTAGCCAAAGTCAAAGTGAAGTTTGTTTTCATTCAGATGAAACAGAAAGGAGCGCACAGCTGAACGAGATCGCGTCTCTGCAGCTCCGATACGCAAATATAATATAAACGTAACATAAAGGCTAATGTACATAGACAGCATGAAGGACATAACATAAATGCACAGAGAAAGAAAAAAAGATAAACGTATACTGAGATAAACGGTCGTTTGCATGACACATGAGTTTCATTCTGAAAGAAAACAACACTAATGTTCTGATTTATTCATTATTTTTAATAAATATTCTCCACTTAAAGAGGAGAAACAATCCAGACACGTCACTCTAATCATTTAGTAATTGTTTAGATGTAAAATTCGTAATTCTTCAAATATAATAATAAAAAATAATGAGGAAAAAACTTCCTTCCCCTCAGCAAAGACGCCGGCTCAACTAGGGACAGGGCACTGCCAACCTAAGCTAACCTAGTTCGTATGCGTTCGGGATGGGATCCAGGCCCCATGTATAACTACGCTAACCCGGCATACTTTGAGGTCAGTGCCGACACGGAGTGGGGTTCGAACCCACAACTGCCATGTCCGTTCGCCTCGCCAGCGCCTTAACCAACTAGGCTGAGCGGGAAGTGCGTCGTGACAGGCGACTTTGATCCATTTAACGCCGTACAATGTCCACTCTAGCTGCCGCGGTTACGTCACACTCCCGCATGCGCTCACAGCGCGCTTGAAATCCCCGCTGGCTTTATTAATGTAAGCCGTACATTTCATATAATGGAGAAACACTGAAATGATGTCAAGAGCCTGGAGGGTTAAGAGACCGCACTTTCTGGCGGATTTTGTCAGGCATTGATTTTCACTCCTTTATTTTTTTGTCTTTAAATAAAGCAAAACATATTGAACAAGCATTAGATGAACTTCCATGTTCTGGTGAGATAAACCACAGCTACTATAATGTGGAGAAAGATCACAATCATCACAGCAAAGGGAACGAAGACTAGAGACTTTGGACATCCTGCAATAACAAGTCTTTAAATAAACATCATGTGGGAACATTTACAAATCAGGAAATGTGGTTAATGATTTCAGAACAAAGCTCAGACGTTGAGCTTCATCAATACCTTCATCTCTACAGACATCTAAAATGCAGTGAGTGTCTGTATTTATTACATAAGTTAATGAGCCATAAGAGGTGCTAGTGAAGGATGTCAGCTCACAGCCTCTCTACTCTCAGTTTTCATTTCAAATGTTTTAATTGTATTTTTCAAATGTGCATGTAACACGGAACATGAAATCAGGTTATATGTGCTTATTTTATTTTTTATACAAAGTATCAGACACAGCAACTTTGACCCTCCACTAGTAGAATTGAGTCAGGTCCTCTTCTTGAGTCTGTTGATATGTAAAGACGTAAACATGGTACTTCTGACTTTTACATGACTTCCTGGCTTTACAGGGCGACTCTTAGCAGCGAATTCACATCAAATTAAATTGTTCTTTTTTCCTCTTGACTCAACTTCTTTCAATTTTCTAACAAAAAGTAAACAATGAAAAATACATGGTGCTGCTTTAAATGACAACATGAAAGCTTTTTAATGTGATCTCAGACTTTTAGACTCCACTGTAGTTAAAATACAGACATTTTTCACTACATGTTTTTTTTTTAACCGGCTCGTCTTGAAGAAGCCCTGCTGGCCAGTGGCCTTCAGGTAATCTGTGTCTGTAGCACAGAACTGAGCACAGAAATGTTTTATTACATTAAAACTGTTGTACAGTTATGAGAAAAAAGTGATTTTGCTACCTTAACAAGCATAATAGTCAGCACAAGATAATGCAGCGAATATAAAAGTAAGGACGTTTTTTTCCTGCTCCACTCATTTCACAGTGAGCTGCTTTTTTCAGCGAGAGAGAACAGCTGGCTTGTTTCTATCTACCAAGTTCAGATCACTGGTGCTGAAGCTGAGCGGCAGGATGTAAATTCAGCACCATGGACAGTGACTGACTGGACTGGGGGGGAAAAAGCCAGTGTAAAAAATTCAAGGATTGTGTAAAATTGTGTGGAGTTGTAAGAAACGAGGCAGATTCTATTCTGCTGTATTTAATAAAGTTTCCGGCTGGTTTTGCACTGATTTTCCACACCTTTTAAAAACTAGACATACAATTGAATGGTGCTCCATCAGCACAGACATTGCCGTTCCACTGTGCTACATCGCAAAGCCGGGGGGCTTTATACCCCTCTAGCTGATGTTCAGCACTGGGAGACATCAGAAGTGCATTCTGATAATGTGACGCACACACAGAGAATGCAGAACCAACAAAATCACTTTCTTTAATGATTTCTGCACTCACAGAAATGATTCATGGCAGAGTTAGTTTTCATGCATTTACATCTATTTGATTTTATTTAAAAACTCATATTTTTTATACGTATGCATTAAATTTAATTATTATCTACATAATTTAATCAATGCTAAAATATATTGAATGTAATTAGTTAATACATAATAACATAGTTTAAATTAAAAAAGCTGTAAAACAAACAAGATTCTGTCATTTAAAATGTATGTGATTAGTTTTCATTAGAATTCATGAGAAGTCAATGGAACGATGTTTTGCGCCAGTAGGTGGCGGCAATGCCCCTTTAAATTGGTCGCCAACTGCCGTAAAACTCGAAGAAAAATATTATGGGATGCATTTCTACTGGTGTGGGTGCATCATCAGTCCGTGTGAGACGGTAAACAATCCGAGCCCATCCTGTGTCCTTTTACTCCCACATGTGTTCTAATCTGCAGTTTATATCACATCACACCAATATCGATATATTTATGTAGGCTGTGATTATTTTTTAGCAGTTTATCTTGGTCGCGTTGTTGTACTGGTCAGTGCTAGCGCACGTTAGCAACACAGCTAACAAGCTAGCTATTCGCTACATAGCATATTGGCTAACTTAGTAATGCGGCTTGATTATAGTCATAAAATAACTACAGGTAACATTAAGTAAGCCTGATTCCCTTTGTCCACAACATTTATCCTATTCATTTTGTAAAAAGTTAGCTTGAGAATTCCTAAAAGCCTCTTTCCGGCTTTTTTCCGTGATGCTGCTTCCTTGCGCGTTAAACGGCGCTGTTGTGGCCTCCTGTTGCTTTTCTCGCCATGCTGCCTTTATTAGAATCGGGACTCTAATATATCAGCTCACTAGTGTTGGGTGGGTGACTGCATTTTAGAGCACTATATTTAAATACTGGCGTGGATTATAGACGCTGCTTTTCTTTTTTTTCAGGTGCCCAGTTTTTTTCTCCTGTCCTGTTTTCTCACATTACATGTGGCAACATAGATTTAGTAAGTATATATTAAAAGATATACACATCAAAATGTAGTACATATTAATTTATAGTTCATGTGATATTAAAACTGTTTACAATATCCAGCTGAAATGTTTAGACTAAGCATGTTAAAAGTATAAATGATTTGATTTTACGATACAACAAAACTAATCAGGCTTACACAGTCTGATCTCAGACCAGGTTGGATGTATTTTCAGCTCATTTTACAGATAACCTAATTGATTTGTTGTTCTTTGTCTTCATTCACAGGTGCTGTGTGACAGTTCGTTATCTATAGGTATGAGTTATTAAAACATTTTAGGCTGAGACATTTCCACCATAGCCGGACAGGGCAATATCATGTGTATATCAACTGTCCTTGCATTCACAAGCTGGAAGAAACTTCTGAGTCACAGATGTAGAACACACATCACGTTAGAAACAGCAGGTGCTCAGTCCATTACATTTTCACGTCAGACATAATTTCATGCTTTTCAGGCTTTAATGTTAATAAAGCTGTTGAATGAACAAGGTGGTCTGATTGTTTTGCATCATTAAGATTGTACTGAATGGAAAGGAATTGCATACATGTGATGCATTTTTATTAATTTGGTTTATTACATATGCTTATTATAAGCATAAATGACATGTAATTCAAATATATGCTATTTATTTTGCAGAGGGAACCTGATTATTATGCAATTCAAACAATATTCTTTATGTATTTTAAATAAATACACTCATTATTAATTTAGAGTAATTATACTTTATTAATACTGAACACATAAACCTGGGGATTATGCATTTAAAATAAATAGGCTTTATTACACAAATGAATATGCATCGTGTAACGTCTATTTGATAGGTTTGTGTTAAAATTATCTAAAAAAAAGTAAATGGGAATTTGTCATGTAATAAAATTACATAAATTTTAAAAGTTAGGGTTAAATATTTCTGTGAGTGTGTTGTCATTTGTTTTACTGTCCCTAGTTGACCTGTTTAATACAGTGAGAACTGTTTACAGTTATTTAAGCCATACAGAATCATTTTACACAATTTGTTTACTTTTTACACCATGTGATTCCTCAGAATGCAGATTCAGGAATAGAGGGAGGGAAAAGGGGGAAACACTGCGATTTAGATCTACCACAACTTTGGCTAATCATGCTAATAATGCTAATCATGCTTACCGGTCTGTATGAACGGTCGTTAAATGCACTTCTCCAACATGCAAACAGAAAAAAACACTGCATTCATGTCTGATCACAATCACATGGCTGCAACTCAATGCATGTAGAGGTGGTCAAGACAAATTGCTGAAGTGCAGACCGAGCATCAGAACGGGGAAGAAAGGGGATTTAAGGGACTTTGAACGTGGCGTGGTTGTTGGTGCCAGACGGGCTGGTCTGACTATTTCAGAAACTGCTGATCTACTGGGATTTTCACATGCAACCATCTCTAGGGTTTACAGAGAACGGACCAAAAAAGAGGAAATATCCAGTGTGCAGTCAGTTGTGTGGACGAACATGCCTTGTTGATGTGAGAGGTCAGAGGAGAATGGGCAGACTGGTTCCAGATGATAGAAAGGCAACAGGAACTCAAATAACTAAACAAAATCTCTGAGGAACGTTTCTAACACCTTGTTGAAAGTGTGGCACGAAGAATTAAGGCAGTTCTGAAGGCAAAAGTGGGTCCAACCTTTTACTAGCAAGGTGTACCTAATAAAGTGGCTGGTGATTGTATATATAATGCAATTCCATCAACGTGGACTGATCTCCCCAGTAAACCCAAACACACATTAAAACCAGTGCAGATATAAAGTTGTCTGCATAATCTGCATCATGGAGTGCCAGGCAGAGCCCTGGGAGAACGCAAGAGAGCAGAGGAGCTGCCAGTGGAACCTGAATATGAAATAGCTGTACAGTAATACCTGCAGGATTGGGGACTATAAGGAATAATACAGTAACACTGACATGGTGGTTATGTGTTGGTGTGTGGCGCTGGTCTGAGTGGATCAGATACAGCAGTGCTCACCATCGCCTCTCAAACAGTCAGCACACTGACTGCAGCTGAACTGAAGATGTTTCTGCTTTTTGTGAGAACTTTTTCAGTCTCTGCACAACTTAATGCACAATTACTGCTAATTTGCTGAATTCAACATATTGAGGAATCAAACATAACAAAAGTTATGGCACCTCTTGTCTTTTATTTCTTTCCAATATGTGAAACTACAGAATAAAGTTTGTTTGGAATAAAAAAGGATTCACAAATCAATCATCTGAACTTTTCCGTTCAACTCTTTGTCGTCTCAGCTGTGTTTTAGTTAACAAATGTGTGATGAGTGGATGAAGGAGATTCTTTTTGATGTGCAGATTAATATAAACTCATGGAACATTTTTTTTAGTTATTAATGTGTAATTATTGCATTGTTCTCAGCTTCATGTCACAAAGTTGAGTGTTTTTTTTCTCTACTTCTGACCAATAAAACCAAATAACAATAACATTTAATTAGGCAAGTGCTTTTGTTTGATCTCCATCCACTCTCTGAGCACCACATTATTAGAACACACTTCTTGTGGCCCCGAGGGCTTATCATCAGCTAGAGGGGTATAAAGCCCCCAGCTTTGGGCTGTGGAACAGTGGAACTACAATCAGCAGCACAATTCAAAAATATGCCTATGTAACGGGATTACTTCTGCGTTGTGTAGGGTTTTAATGATGCATTGTTGAAGTGATGACATCAGCACACCAGCTTAACATGAGGGAGCATTTATTTTCTCCACCTGCACAGAGTTTACAAAAGGCGAATAAACAGGCTTCATTAGTTTCTCTCTCTCTCTCTCTCTCTCGTGCCCTCAGCTGCGCCTTCTCTCACAGTGGCGTTTTCCAAAGAGCGCGCATTTCATCAATCATACATTAAAATAAAAAAAATAAAAAAATACATATAAAGCGAACTTTAAACTGTACACACTCCCCTTTTTTTTTTTTTTTTGATCCCACAACCGGGGAAATTCCACCTCCGCATTTAACCCATCCATGAAGTGAAACACCACATACACACTAGTGAACATACACACTAGGGGGCAGTGAGCACACACTTGCCCGGAGCGGTGGGCAGCCCTATCCACTGCGCCCGGGGAGCAGTTGGGGGTTAGGAGTCTTGCTCAAGGACACCTCAGTCATGGACTGTCGGCCCTGGGGATCGAACCGGCAATTTGCTGAACAATATAACATTAACACATATTTGACAATATAATTCAACACACCTGCACAGAGTTTACAAAAGGTGAATAAACAGGCTTCATTAGTTTCTCTCTCTCTCTCTCTCTCTCTCTCTCTCTCTCTCTCTCTCTCCCTCCCTCTCTCTCTCTCCCTCCCTCTCTCTCTCTCCCTCTCTCTCTCTCTCTCTCGCCCTCAGCTGCGCCTGTTACACACCGTGCACTCAGATTACAACAAAGCTACACAACATGAACTAAACAAACCCTAATACTGCAAATAAAAGTTACAGCTCTTCTTTAAAAACAAACAAATGCACGCACTGCTGGTTTAATCTGGTCATATTAAGCAAAAGAAAAGAAGAAAGATACTGTAAACAATTAGCATCCCTACTTCGTAATTAGCATTCCACCTTAACAGAACTCGTGGCCAACAGCGAATACAAACGTACTAAAACCTCATAAAACAGAGTGTTAACTGCACAACAGCCTAACCAGTGTGTGCTATAATGTTTTTGTGACTGAATGAACTCGTTTTATGTCAAAAACTGGAAAATATAAAGTGTGTTTTAACTTAAAATACCGGAGCTGCGCGCGCACATACCTTCTCTCACAGTGGCGTTTCCCAAAGAGGACGAAAGGTGGGGCTACAGCTTTCTTTCGTGCTCCCCTCAAGTAAAGGCTGCTACAACTTCGGCCATATTGAGCTTGCTCTAGTAAATCAAAGTTCTCTTTTATATATTTCTCAAGCTAAATTATTTGCAGTAGCCAAAAGAAACCATAAAATAATTAGAACTAAGAGTTTTAAAGATTTTACATTTCATAGTCCCCCTTTCTCTCCTTAATGAATTGCTCCAACAATTAAAAGCCCTTGCTGATTTCAAAATAAAATCCCTGAAGTGAATAATCTAGTGTAACAACATCACTCTGCCACACCTAGAGCTAAAAGCCAGGACAATACCAATGCAAAAACCACCAGTTTGACTTTCTGAAACTTTAGTTTATTGAGCAGAACATTTAATCCACATCATTTCTGAAATCTCCACCAACTTTGTGCATAATCCACACTTAATTTTCTTCTTTCTCCAGTCCAACTAGCCACTGGCCACTGTACATGGTGCTGAACATTCCAGCTCAGGTTCAGCACCAGAGTTGTGGACAGTGATCTGAACACGGCACCTAGAAACAAGCTGGCTGCTCTCTGTCTCACTGGAAGAGCAGCTCACTGTGAGGTTGATGGAACACGACAATTCCTTTTTGCTCCATTAACCTGTGATAACTACCACACTTGTTAAGTGTACATAATTCAGGTGAAGTCAACTCTCCATTTAAACCCATTTATAAGACATGTTGGCTTCATCTGAATCGTTTAAATTGTTGCACATCATAACTGAAATAAAAACATCCCTAAATGAGTTTAGTCTTTAATAGTTTTAGATATTGGCAACTATTCAAGAAGACACTAATGCAGGTGGCAGCCAGGTTATGTATATTTTTGATTAGCATTTGTAAATGTAAACACTTCATTATTTAAATATTTACTGCAGTGAGATTTTCCGAATAATATGTTGCATTTGTTGTTTCAGAACCTCCACAGTCTCTGCCCTTCGTCCCCTTTGCCTTGGTGACTGATCTTTCTCCACAGTATACTAGCTGTGGCTTATCACACTAAGAACCAAAGGTACAAAATACAGTCCAGCTGTTATATTAATGGTAATTTTCTTATGTGGCTTAATTGGTAAAGTATTTTGTTTAGATTCTGTCAGATCCTGTCAGAGTTCACTACTGCACTGCTGATGGAGATGGAGTGGTCAGTCTGGAGTAGAGTAGTCCAGCAGCAATTTACATATTTTGTTCAGAGAGGGAAAATGTACATAAACAGAACATTTATTTTTGCACATTTACCACTTTTGTTGTTATTTATTTGATGCGCTTTGAAATTAAAGTTAAGTGCTTTATTTGATTTCATGTAGAACACTGTACTAAAGTCTCACTGTTTCATTCTTAGCAGCTTCATTGAGTTTCACTACAAATCGCAAATGTTAAATGCACATTATTATTATTGTTGTTGTTGTTGTTTTGTTGCTTCAATGTTTTGTTGTTGTTGTTTCAATGTTGCATTGCTGTTCTGTTGTTTTATTGTTATTTCATTGTTGACGTTTCATTGTTGTTTCTTCGTTGTTGTTGTTGTTGTTGTTGTTGTCATTTCTCTGATGTTGTTCTGCAGTTGTTAGTCATGAAATATATCAATTACACTAATATTGTAACTTTTTGCTTCAAATATTTGTATTGATTGTTGTGTAAAGTTCCACAGATTGTGCAGTTACTACTAATCAAATCCAGATCAGAGAAGCTCCATCTCCATACAGCAGCTCTTCATCCAGCTTTTGATTGTCTGTAATTTCAGCAACAATGGAGGCTAATTTTGTTTATTAGAACGTTTTTTTCTGAAAACAGACCTGTTTCATTATCTAAGTAATTATTAATGATTTAATGAGGCCAAACCGTTAATGAACCTGTATTGAAGAGTAACTGCTAAACTGCACTAAAAGGAAAGAGATCAGAAGCTTCCACTGGAGTTCTCACCAACTTTTGATTTGTGCTTCACCTTTACTGGAGATCCAGAGTGGTGTGTAGGAGACATGGAGAAAAGGAATTTGATGGAATTTTTATTCATTATTATCTTAATTCCTGAGTAAGAACAGGTTCCTAAAAATAAATAAATAAATAAAGAAGGAAATGAAAATGTTGTGTGTGTAGAATGTAAAAATGATCAAATTTGGATGGTCATTTTTTACTTGATGTAGATCTGAGGATCCTCAATACCTGTGATAGTTGATACATTAGAGCTGGACAGGAGCAGCAAGGTGGACAGTCTGCTCAGAGTGAGGTGATCTAAAATAATTCCTCCTTTTCTGTGTAGCGCTGTGTCCTGTGGATTTGATTGTCTTAAACAGACTAAATTTACTTTTCTTGCTTCAATGAAAACAAATTTGATAATAAAGTCTAATCACTAATAATGAAAAGGTCTAATCTCTAATCTGAGTATGAAGAGTAAATTGTTGGCACTACAGCATCTTGTGGTTTGTCTCAACTCTTGACCACTACCAGAGTTGTTACACAAGGGATGGAGCAGCATAAAAGCTCCTGTTACATCAAGTCTGTTACGTCTGGTCTCAAAAGTAGAAAACAAATGACCTCTAAGAGGAACAGTACAGACAGGTCAGGACCTGAAACTGAGCTGCTTCATACTTGAATTTGGTGGGTGTTTCCCCCGTGTGGGTTCTCTCAGACATTCAGCGGCTTAAGACTGAATCTCTCTGGTGTGACAGAGGAAGAAGGATGGAAAGAAGCTTAAGAAGGACTTATATAAAACATTAAACAGACGCTTGATTAGGATGTCCTGTCTGTGTAAATAAAGCACTTGCAATCGTGTTTGTTTCTCTGAGGCCTCACCAGGTTTCCAGGTAGCGTAACTCCCCCCTCCCCCCAGCATCAGTCACTCTTGATATTAATATAGCTGCCTGAAAATAGAGACGTAGACCAGAAGTTTCACAACCATGACATCACATCCCTTTACCCCGAAAAGACCAGAGAGAACAACAAGCAAGACCACAGATGGTCAAAGGAGAGCTGATAGTTTAAAAAAAAACACAAGACACAGACGAGTACGTGTGGTCAGAGCTTCCTGTCATGGCTAAAGTTCTCACAATTTAAACATCAAAGTGTAAGAACTGCTTTAACACCGATTGGGGGGAGAGGATTATGGACTACAACAAAACAAAGAAAACGCTGTCAAAATAACAAACATAGCCATTTATGAAGTGATATATGCACATGCACTCACACACACACACGCACACACACACACACATATACACAGTGGTGGACAGTAACTAAGTAAAGGTAATTAGTTACTGTACTTAAGTAGTTTTTTTGTGTATCTGTACTTTACTAAAGTTTTTCCATTTTGAGCGACTTTTTACTTTCACTCCACTACATTTCAAAGTCTAATATCTTACTTTTTACTCCACTACATTTTGAGAAATCTGTCATTTCTTTTGGTTTTTGTGCGTATAAAAACATAACATGTCAAAACAAAAGAAGTGCAAAGCCAGAACACCAATCAGGGCACAGAGGTCACTTTGTTCTGAACTTTTTTGACCTGTTGGTCATACCGACCCAGTGCAGCACGCGGTTCAACGTCAGTGCAGCAGCATAAAACTTTGGGAGCACATCCGTCACCTAAATGATGAACTAACCTAACTTTGTGTAAATAGAGCAGAATATAGAAATATGTCCACATATGCAGTCGTGACTGACATGTTTCTTTTTTTCTGAATTCATACAAACATTTTCATTTTATAGTAAATTAGTTCCAGTTAGTTTGTGTTTATGAACAGAGGCCTACAGATCAACACAGTAAAGGAAAACTTCTTTGTGATCCTGAGTTTAAAGCAAGTTTTTCTTTCAGCTTGTAACAAATTTACAAAGTAATCTTAAACTGAAACTTGTGTGTAAAAAGTGATTTCAGAGCCACTCGGTTCTCCCTGATGGAAAGTGTTTACCTTCAGTGTTTCGTGCTTATGATAATTTTAATAGATGTCAACGCCACTAATTAATGATGTTCTATTAATACACACATTATTTACACACATACACACACACACACACACACACACACACACACACACACACACACACACACACACACTTATAACCAGTGCCGATACAAAAACTACATCATGGACAGTTTGACAGTATGGAGGACTGGCAATAGATAGTCAACATATGCTGCCACCAAAACCAAGTTATTTCAGCATGAAGGCAGCACTAGATGTGCAAAAACTTCTTATTCCAGTTTAGACTCGCTAGTCTGTGTCCACTTGTGTGCACTATGAAATAATACACCTCATAACAGGAAACAGCGAAGGTTCTCGTGACTCACAGACCACCATGCCACTCTGTGTGGTTTTGTGATTCTTAAGAAGCTGCTGCTAAAGCCTCTAAAAGACAGAAGAGTTCCGGTCTAGCTGATTTAAACACAGCTCCTGTGAGCTCCACAGACATGAGAGTGGACTCCAGTGACGAGCTGCTGAGAGAGCTGTGTACTCAGTGTGGTATACAGGGCTAGTGTAGTGCTGGGTGTGGAGCGGTCAGTGTGCTGTGGACTCAGTGTGGTATACAGGGCTAGTGTAGTGCTGGGTGTGGAGCGGTCAGTGTGCTGTGTACTCAGTGTGGTATACAGGGCTAGTGTAGTGCTGGGTGTGGAGCGGTCAGTGTGCTGTGAACTCAGTGTTGTTTTACTAGTGAGGATGTTGCTGACTTTCTATCTTCTCTTCATTGGGCTTCATGTCTCTGAAGGTGAGTGTTGTTTTTATCTTGTTAGTAAGTTGATAACATGCAAATCTAAATTTATATGCCATCTATTATGTCCTCACTCACAATACTATATGGTCAACACTTGTCAAAAAAACATTGAGTTATATGTAGAACCACTATTCAGTCTCAGCTTCTGAATGAAGTGATGAAGATCTGCACACAAATTGCAATTAGTATGAGCTCCTTTTTAAATGCTGAACATGTAATATACTAAACCACAATGTTTTATGTAAATATCATCACTACCAAACAAATCATCAATTATCTCCAAATTGGTGAGTCCATGGAAGAAGGCAAGGACATTCTTTATTTTTAATGTAAGTCAATGAAATAAAATTATTTCTATCTATGTCATTTCTGACCACTTCAGATTTAAAGAAGAGCTGCTGTGTTAAAATCATGCAGAAAAACAAGTGAATAAATGGAGATAAATGCTGAAAACACTAGGCATCATATGATTTATATCTTTAATTCCCATTAAAATCTAGTAATCACAAACTTGTGGCTTGATGTTACATATATAACAAGCCAGTGTCCGCTGGTGGGCCCAAAGATTCTTACACACAGTAAAGCTCAACCAGTTTAGATTGAAATCCCTGTAGTTACTTTATCTGATATGTGTTTCTACAGGCTGCACTCTGGTCAACAATGAACAAATACTGAATATCACAGCACACAAAGGAGGGTCAGTACTACTGCCCTGTTACTGCACTGACCTACACACCAAACCTGAGACATTCAGCTGGAAGAAAGACAACCCACACCAAAAAACATGGGAAGAGATATCCAGTGAGAGTGGTCAGTATAGAGACAGAGTTCAGCTGGTTAATGGTCACTCTCCAGGAAATCTCTCTCTACTTATCTCACACCTGACTGAAGAGGATGGAGGAGCCTACAGGTGTGAGGTTGAAGATTCTGAAAATTCACATATAATCTTCACACTCACTTTCAAAGGTAAAGCATCCTTTAAGAGTTGTAAAGGTTCTTCAAGAGGGAACCAGATTTCACCCTTTAGTAAACTAATGTCCATCACCTCTGGAGGCTGGAGCTGTTATTAGCCCTTTTAAACTTTGATTACCAAAGCTGAGAGAAAAACAGCTGGAGCCACAAAAAGAGAATACAACATAATCTGATCTTACTGATGCGTCTTTCTGCAGCCTGCACTCTGGAAAAAAAGAAACTGAGCATCACAGCTCCTATAGGAGGGTCAGTACTGCTGCCCTGCTACTGCACTGACCTACACACCACACCTGAGAGATTCATGTGGCAGAAATACAACAGAACCAGGTGGGAAGTGATATCCAGTGAAAGTGGTCAGTACAGAGACAGATTTCACCTGGTTAATGGTCACTCTCCAGGAAATCTCTCTCTACTCATATCACACCTGACTGAAGAGGATGGAGGAGTTTACTGGTGTGGTGTTAAATATTCATATAGAACCATCAGACTCACAGTAAAAGGTAAAACAATTTCTCTGTTTATATTCTTAGTTACAGAGCCTCTTATGGGATTTTGTATGTTATTTTTATTTGTGAGGGGTGAATTGAGGGGTTCTGGGAATTGTGTAGACCAGTGTGCTGTCCACCTCTAGTGGTTCTGGTGGAGCTCTATCAGTTGACACCTTGTCCAAGAATCCAGTAAGACACATCATTTTTCTTTTATATTACTTTAAACAGACAAATGAATTTGGGCTGTAACCTATGGCTACCCTTTCCAAACCTGGGGTCCCATGTGGACAGCCAGACCCAGTCCACAGGCTGAAAGGAGGGGGTCTTCACATAATGCTTGTCAACTTTCAGGTATACCAAAATTTAGAAAAATGTGTGTGTACAGGGCAAGTGATGTGTATAAGGCGGTAAGCAGCATCTTGTAAGGAATAAACCTAATGCTTCTACAATCCACTATTGTGAATATGGTGATGAACTTTTCTGAAGTAGGCAAACTGTAACAAATTCAATAGCTCTGCATGACCAGGAGTGTTTCAGCATAAGAGGCAAAAACTTGCCCACCAGCAATGTTTTTTGTGTTTTGCTTTTGGAGCACACAGAGCATGAGAACACAAATTGATGCATGTCTCCCACCAATAATGGTTGGATATAAGTTGCTGGGTATGAAACTCACGAGGATGACCGGAGCTAAGTGATGAGTGAGCCCAGGTGATTAAATGATCACAGATTTGGTCTGGCACATAAAGCTTCTACTTAGAGGGATCTTAGAGGGATTAGGATGTTTGAGGATAGGGGCTGATGTGAAAGCATTTTTGAGATTTTGAAATACATTGTCGGAGGCAATGTTCAGATGTAGGAGTGGGCCAGTTGTTACAGGTTTGACCTTATGATCATCCATTAGCACTCCTTGAGTGCTAATGATGTACCCTGGAAATTAGACCTTTTGCAGGTGACACTCGTGCTTCTCTCCTTATATGAATAAACCGTTCTCTAAAAGGCAGTGTATGACAGACTTGGTGGACATGAGTGTTGTCGGCAGTAGAAAAAAATCAGAACGTCATCAATTTACACTTTTACAAAATTAACGATTATAACCCAGGGGACTTTGCTGATGAATGATTGGAAGACTGAAGGGCATGACTGGGTACCTCTAGTGCCCTCTACTGGGAATGTAGACAGTCTTCCTTTCATCTCTTTCTTTAACATACACTAAATTGTAAGCACTGCAGAGGTCTAATTTAGTGAAATATTTCTTTCCACTCAGTAATACAAACAGCCTTTATCACATTAGAGTAAATATCATTTAATTCAATGCGGTGGTGATGCTGTTTTGGAAATATGTGACGGAGGGGACCCAGGAGACACAATATGGCAACTACTGGGTTTTGATGTGTGGTCTTCATGTTGTTTTCACTGGTATGTCAGTAAAGTTAAGTTTTTTTTTCTCACTTCTTATGCCATGAAAATTCTACTTTAAATAGGCCAACGAGGACCAATAAAAACAAATGACGATAAATATCTTGAGGAATGTGCTTCTGCTAAATCTGAATTCTCTCTTGAAATTAATTTTGTGACCCTGCAATGCCAAGCATCAGATTTAGTGGAATAAAGCCCCCCATAGCAGCCACTATCAGTTGCTGAAACTTAATAAATGAAGTTGAATGCCAGTAGAATATCTGCCTCATCTGAGAAATCTTCACTCATTTTGCTTGATGGTCCCACATTTTGCCAAGCAGTGTAGTTTTTATTCTTGTTCCGTGGTGCTGACACTGCATCATCCAGCTTAGCTTCAGCTTCAGTGTTCAGTTCAGTGCCAGGTAGAAACAAGCTAGCTGCTCTTTATCTCACTGGAAAAAGAAGCTCGTTGTGAGGTGAATGGAACATGGCACTGCCTCTCTTTTCTCTCTGTGTGCATCTTCCATCATCTACCACATTTTAAGGTGGTGAAACCCATTTAAATGGAGTGTTGAAAGTAAGAGCAGGTCTGACCATCATCTGTTCTGGCTTATGAACATACATTATATTGCCAAAAGCATGCAGATGCTTTACTTTCACATCTACATCAAGTTGTTAGGCATCCCGTTCCAAAATCATGTGCATCAATATAACGGTGAACCTCCTCATTTGCACGTGGCAGAAGAGCATTTGCTGATGTTGCATGAGGAGGCCTGGCTTGCAATAGACATTCTATTTCATCCCAAAGACATTAAACAGGGATGGGGTCAGGGTTTCAGTCACGCTGGAACATGTCTTCCCCACATTGCTACTACAAAGCTGGAAGCATCAATTGTCTATAACGTACTTGTATGTTGCAGCATTAACATTAATCTTTACCATTTAATGTTACTGTGTTTCTACAGTGAGCTGATTTCTGCTGTGCTGTTCCTGCACAGATCCTTCTCTCTCCACAGAGACTACAACTACAACATCTACTGCAGTGGTCAACACCCGAATTACTCCAAGCATATCACCCACAGCAGTTTCCCATGAGAGTAAGGGTAAATATATCTGTCACTAATACACATACATTTAATTTTTACATTGATCAATCCGAACGTCTGACGTTTGTTCTGAAGAGAAATCATAAAATAGGTTTTTTTGATCAGAATATGTAAATGAGCACAAATGAAGGTGGAATAAACGCTCAGTGCTGTGAGATGAAATGAATAATATGATCAACAGAACCTCCACAGTCTCTGCCCTTCGTCCCCTTTGCCTTGGTGACTGTGATCTTTCTCCACATTATAGTAGCTGTGGTTTATCACACCAAGAGGAACAAAGGTACAAACTACACAATCAAGCTGTTATAATCATACAACATTTCTTTTGTGTCATAAGATATCAAGTATTTTGTCTCTATTTCTATCAGATCCTGTCAGAGTTCACTACAGCACTGCGGATGGAGTTGGAGCGGTCAGTCTGAAGTAGCGCAGTCCTGCAACAGCGGCATGGACTCATGCACTTTTACCACTTTTGTAACTGTTATTATTTGCACTGCTAATGAATTTCCATGAAATAAATAAATTACACTGCTCAAACGTTTTTGCATCATATCTTTATAGGAATTGTTGTGTAAAGTTCCGCAGACTGTCCATTTACTACCAATTAGATCAGATTCAATCACGCTCCATACAGAAGCTCTTCATGATGCTTCTGTTTGGCTGTAAGTGCAGCACTGATGGAAGCTAATTATACAACATATTTCTCAGCAAACAGAGCTGGTTCACTATCTCAATAACATTTACTGAGTCTGAGGCCAAAGTGTTAATGAACGTGTATTAAAGAGTCACTTCCAAACTGTACAAATAGGAAAGAGATCAAGAAACTTCCACTGGACTGATTTATGCTTCCCCATGACTGATGATCTAGATTGGTGTAATGAAGTCATGGAGAAAAGTAAGGTAATGAAACACATCAATACATCTTTATTATATTTACTCCAGAATAGTCATAGTCAAAAAAAAAGAAAAGAAATATAATTAACAAAAAACAAAATCCTGAAGTGATTACAGAATGTGAAAATGGTCAAATCTGTGGTTTGTGTGGTAGTTTATTTTATTTATTCATTCATTGTAACATCAACATGATAAACTCACTGGCACGTTGGGCGAGAATTGTTTTGACTGAAGTTTATACAGATCTGAGGATCCTCATTATCTCTGGTAGTTGGCACTTCATAGGTGGACAGGGGCAGCACAGTGGACAGTCTGCTTAGAGTGAGGTGATTTAAAATAGCTGTCCTGTGGATTTTATTTTCTTAAACAGACTAAGTGGATTTTTAATGTTTCATGAAAACAAAAGAATAAGTTTAATCATTAATTGTTTACAGTACAGCGTCATGTGATTTGTCTCACTCTACACATGGGTCAGATCTGTTACACGAGGGACTGACCAGCACAAAAAGCATTACATCAAAGATTAAAACAGAACTCAGTGAGGCCTTGTAGTGGCAAAAGTAGAAAACATGTTCCAAATGACCTCTAAGAGAAAAAGCTCAGACAAGTCAGGACTGAGCTATTTCACTCTTGAATTCAGTACCTTATGGGTTCTCAGGCTTTCAGCAGCTTAAGACTGGATCTTTCTGGTGTTGTAGAGGAAGTGGCCACTCTGGGTCACTCATGCTGATGTTTGTGTCTCTGAGGCCTCATCAGCTTTCAGGTCAATGTTGCTCGGCCCCTCCCCACGACATCAGCCACTACTGATACTATTATAGCTACTTCAAAATAGAGGCGTAGACCACATAGATGGTTCACAATCATGAGATCACATCTCTTTACCACAACAAGCCCAGAGAGAACAAGAAGCAAGACCACAGACAGGAGAGCTGAAAGTTTAAAATAAACACAAGAAAAAGAAAAGGACTTGTGGTCAGAGCTGCCAGGTGTGGCTTTAGTTCTCATGCTTTTAAACATCAGCTTTAACAGACAACATTATGGACTGCAATATCAAATCATCATAACACTGCTGAGAGAAACCTACATAGCCGTATGTGCAGTGTTTGGCCATACACTCACCGGCCATGTTATTAGGTTCACCTTGCTAGTAAAAGGTTGGACCCCCTTTTGCCTTCAGAACTGCCTTAATTCTTCATGGCAGACTTTCAACAAGGTGTTGGAAACGTTCATCAGATATTTTGGTTGGTTATTTGAGTTCCTGTTGCCTTTCTATCATCTCAAACCAGTCTGTCCATTCTCCTCTGACCTCTCACATCAACAAGGCATTTTCGTCCACACAACTGACCGCTCACTGGATATTTCCTCTTTTTCGGACCGTTCTCTGTAAACCCTAGAGATGGTTGTGCGTGAAAATCCCAGTAGATCAGCAGTTTCTGAAATACTCAGACCAGCCCGTCTGGCACCAACAACCACGCCACGTTCAAAGTCCCTTAAATCCCCTTTCTTCCCCGTTCTGATGCTCGGTCTGCACTTCAGCAAGTTGTCTTGACCACCTCTACATGCCTAAATGCATCGAGTTGCAGCCATGTGATTGGCTTATTAGTTATTTGTGTTAACAAGCAACTGTACCTAATAAAGTGGCCGGTGAGTGTATAATGTAATTTCTAACACAATAAAACTGATCTCCCCGATACAATCATACCTACATACATACACACTAACATACATGACTCTTCTCACATTCACTTACACATACGCTGACACACACGAGCACACACACACGCTGACACACACACAGACACATTTAAAACATGCACACATAAGGCTGACTACACAATCTACATCATGGTGTGTCAGACAGGATGGGGGACTGAAAGAGAGCAGAGGAACTGGAAGTGAAACATTCCTGGAACAGCTCTCCTAGAAAACCTGCAGAACTGGAAATTATAAAGGAAAAATTCTGAAAATGACACTTTTACCTTTGGATGCTGGTATGCTGGTCAACCAGCAAGATCATAGTAGATGACTAGCCGATCAAGCATCAGACCCAGATAAACCAGCTTAGACCATTCACGCTAGTCTGTGTGGACTTTTTGAAGAGGTGTATATGACATTTCTTTATATGGCCACATGTGTGTTCTGCAAAATGAGGCACCACAAAACAGGAAACAGTAGGTGTGCTCACAACTCAGAAACCATGTTATTTTTGTGGTTTCTATTTCTTAAGAAGCTGCTGCTAAAGTCTCTAAAAGACAGAAGAGTTCCGGTCTAGCTGATTTAAACACAGCTCCTGTGAGCTGCATGGACATTAGAGTGGGTTAGACTCCAGTGAAGAGCTGCTGAGGGAGCTGAGTACTCAGTGTTGTATACAGGGCTAGTGTAGTGCTGGGTGTGGAGCGGTCAGTGTGCTGTGGACTCAGTGTGGTATACAGGGCTAGTGTAGTGCTGGGTGTGGAGCGGTCAGTGTGCTGTGAACTCAGTGTTTTACTAGTGAGGATGTTGCTGACTTTCTATCTTCTCTTCATTGGGCTTCATGTCTCTGAAGGTGAGTGTTGTTTTTATCTTGTTAGTAAGTTGATAACATGCAAATCTAAATTTATATGCCATCTATTATGTCCTCACTCACAATGCTATATGGTCAACACTTGGCAAAAAACATTGATTTATATGTAGAACCACTATTCAGTCTCAGCTTCTGAATGAAGTGATGAAGATCTGCACACAAATTGCAATTAGTATGAGTTCCTTTTTAAATGCTGAACATGTAATATACTAAACCACAATGTTTTATGTAAATATCATCACTGCCAAACAAATCATCAATCATATCCAAATTGGTGAGTCCATGGAAGAAGGCAAGGACATTCTTTATTTTTAATGTAAGTCAATGAAATAAAATTATTCCTATCTATGTCATTTCTGACCACTTCAGATTTAAAGGAGAGCTGCTGTGTTAAAATCATGCAGAAAAACAAGTGAATAAATGGAGATAAATGCTGAAAACACTAGGCATCATATGATTTATATCTTTAATTCCCATTAAAATCTAGTAATCACAATCTTGTGGCTTGATGTTACATATATAACAAGCCAGTGTCCGCTGGTGGGCCCAAAGATTCTTACACACAGTAAAGCTCAACCAGTTTAGATTGAAGTCCCTGTAGTTACCTTATCTGATATGTGTTTCTACAGGCTGCACTCTGGTCAACAATGAACAAATACTGAATATCACAGCACACAAACGAGGGTCAGTACTACTGCCCTGTTACTGCACTGACCTACATACCAAACCTGAGACATTCAGCTGGAAGAAAGACAAGCCACACCGAAAAACATGGGAAGAGATATCCAGTGAGAGTGGTCAGTATAGAGACAGAGTTCAGCTGGTTAATGGTCACTCTCCAGGAAATCTCTCTCTACTTATCTCACACCTGACTGAAGAGGATACAGGAGCCTACAGGTGTGAGGTTGAAGATTCTGAAAATTCACATATAATCTTCACACTCACTTTCAAAGGTAAAGCATGCTTTAAGAGTTGTAAAGGTTCTTCAAGAGGGAACCAGATTTAACCCTTTAGTAAACTAATGTCCATCACCTCTGGAGGCTGGAGCTGTTATTAGCCCTTTTAAACTTTGATTACCAAAACTGAGAGAAAAACAGCTGGAGCCACAAAAAGAGAATACAACTAATCTGATCTTACTGATGCGTCTTTCTGCAGCCTGCACTCTGAAAAAAAAGAAAAAACTGAGCATCACAGCTCCTATAGGAGGGTCAGTACTGCTGCCCTGCTACTGCACTGACCTACACGCCACACCTGAGAGATTCACGTGGCAGAAATACAACAGTAACAGATGGGAAGAGATATCCAGTCAGAGTGGTCAGTACAGAGACAGATTTCAGCTGGTTAATGGTCACTCTCCAGGAAATCTCTCTCTACTCATATCACACCTGACTGAAGAGGATGGAGGAAGTTACTGGTGTGGTGTTAAAGATTCATATAGAATCATCTTACTCACAGTAAAAGGTAAAACACTGACTCAGTTTATATTCTTAATGTATTTCAAATAAGTAAAAAGCAGCACAAAGAACCAACTTTCGCCAACTTGCATTTCACCCCCTCATCACTGTTCATCTACCATTGTGTGCAAGTTTGTGTACCCTGGGTCAAATGACATTTTATTGAAGTGAAAATACATTTACACGTCACCAGACAACACACTTTTTACTCATGTTCTGTTTCTGCATCAAACTCTTCTTTCTCTACAGACGGACCACCTAACGCTATAGCATCTACTGCAGTGGTCAGTGTACAGACCAGTCCAACCACTTCAACCACACATTCATCTCAAAAGCCTGAAGGTCAGCACAGCTCACTGACCGCAGCTCAACTTACAATTTTGGAGCTACATTTTATTTTTAAGGCATTTTTACGCTCTCAGGAGAAACACTGCAAAGGGTGAAATATGACCTACTGTATGATTTTACATTCTATCTCTCTCTCTCTCTCTCTCTGTGAGCTGAGCGTGGTGAGCTGGAGTCCCAGTGGTTGGCGTTTTGCCAGTATTTTTCAGTTTTTGCGTTGTTGTCAGTCTGTTTGTATAGTTTGTTTGAGTGTGCGTGTGAGGTGTGGTGGGGGGTGTGTGGGCGTCTGTTACCGGCGTTTTGTTGGGAGCATGGCGTCCCTGAACTCTCTCGCCGGCATGGTGTGAGTGTGGATGAGTGCTGTTTGGCGGCAGGCGGTGCCGTCGGGTATAATAATGTGGTCTCTGCTTCGCGCATGTACAGTGCGGTGGTGATGTTCCTGTCCTCGCTGGACAAAGCCAATCAGCTGGTGCAGAGTGGACTTGTTATTAATGATCAGTTCGTCCCGTCCTGCCCCTCAGTACTCCCGCCAAAAAGGTCATTCTGTCCAATGTCCCCCCGTTCATCTCGGACGAGCTGATCGCTCAGGAGCTGTTCCGGTTTGGGAAACTTGTCTCCCCCATTAAGAACATCTCCTCCGAGTCTGCCCTGAAAAGCTCAACGACAACGATGGTGATGCCGGGAACGTGGCGCGGCCGGGGCCTGCCGCAGCTGATCCCGTAGTGGCTGCCCCCCCTGCGGCTGCTGTTGCGGAGGAGCCAGCTGTGAACCACCCTGGTGGCAAGAGCAGGATCAGGGGTCTCCTGACCCAGGGGAGCAAGATAACCAGGTAAGGGACAGCGGTACTGAGGTCAGTCTAGCTGGTACAGCAGTGGAGGTGGAAATAGAGGACGAGACTGTTTTTAAGGTTCCTCATGAAAGAAAGAAGCGAAACAGAGGAAAGGGCACTAAACAGGCCAAGACAGAGTGAGTGCAGTGAATGAGGTGGAGTCTGAGAGCGACGGCTCTCTGTCTGACTCAGGCTGGTCAGTGTGCTCCCAGGAGGAGAACACGTCTGTAGTTTACACAGTTGATGAGATAAGAAAGTTCTTGCGGGTCACTAAAGGCCAAAAGGGAGTCCGCGTTGAAGAGCATTTCCCGAATAGTCTACAGTTCGTGCATGATGTCAGACATTTTAGGAGGGAAGGGTCTTTCACGGCCTTGGAAATCTACAGGCTGAAGAAAATCCTGACCAGGCTGAGTAAAGTAAACACAGAGGATGAGGTCTGACCCTTCCTGCCCTCCCTGGTTCAGAATGGTCTCTGTTTTACAGATTTTTTATCTAATTTATGCTGTGATGGGCGATATTAGAGTGGCGAGTCTGAGCATTAACAGGGCGAGGGACTGCGGTAAGCGAGCGAAGCTGTATGAGGTGGTGAAGCAGAAGAGGCTTGATGTCCTGTTTGTACAGGAAACACACAGTGATGTCAGCAGTGCTGCTGACTGGGCTTGAGAGTGGGAGGGGCTCGCCTTTTTAAGTTATAACTCTCCTGTTAGCGGTGGGGTGGCTGTTCTTTTATCACACAGTTTTACTCCTTGTTCTTATTCGGTGGATGAAATTTTACATGGCAGACTTTTAAAGGTGACAGCGTGTTTTGAAAATGAGTTTTTTGTTTATGCCCCAACTTGGGGGGTGAACAGGGTGTCCTTTTTAGATACTCTGGACGCTGTAATTGGAGGTTGTAGCTCTAATGAGTTTTTAGTACTGGGTGGGGGTTTTAACTGTACAGCACATGGAACCACATGCTGCGTCCCGTAAGAGATTGTGCGAGGTGCTGGAGGCCCATGACCTGTGTGATGTCTGGAGGAACTTTCATGGTGGGCAGAGACAGTATCCTTGGGCTCATTCGAGAGATAACACTCTCATTGGCGAGGCTGGATCGATTTTATGGTTTTAGTTATCATCTTTCTGCTTTTACATGTTGTTTTATCTCCCCAGTTGGGTTTTCAGACCATTGTATGGTTCAGTGCACAGTAAGGAAAAGTAGCATTAAGCCACACTGCGCTTTTAGAAGATGCCAATTTTAGAGTCTTTTTTTGGGGGGGGGGGGGGGGGGGGGGGGTTTAGCTCACAGAAAA